>NW_025814056.1:600000-887500 GCF_018902025.1 Drosophila willistoni
TGCATCATGGAGCGCCTTTTTTTTCTTTCATCACTAATTGAATAATTTCCAGAGTTATGGCCATAAATGACCTCGCGATGGATAGTCAAGTAACCATTTTATATTTATTATATAGGTTTTAAGTTAGAAATAATATTTATTTTCAACAAATTTAGACGTCTTCCCCACTCAAACATGTGAATCAAAAGAACGAAATACTAAAAGAGGAAGAGCAATGCTGCCAGATTGATGATTTTTAGTGATGGACTATTTTAGTTGTGAGTGGCCACTAATTAATTAAAATAGGGCAATTTTTTATTTTAGTCCGAGAGGATTCAGCGATTTTAAAAATATCATTTAATAGTTTGTTGCCAGTTTTCCAAATATTAATATGATTGGATAGAAGTCCATCCCAATTAATTTTTTAGTATGGTATTTAATATCGATTTTGGGAAAACTTCTTTTCACCATCTGGCAGTGCTGAGTTGAGTGGCAGCACCCAAGTAAATTGGCGCAATTCCTAAACAAAATACAATTAAATAGCAAAGGAGACTGCAACAGTCGAGTTAGAGAGACGCCATCGTAGATATAGATATTCCCAGTCCCTATCCCAAGCAATTAGAAGGCATTCTGTACAGGCACCTATCAAGTTCAGGCATTTGCAAAGGGTAAGTACTAATGTCACTCAGTGGGCCGCTGTGGGCGGGGGACACGGAAGGAATGTTTATACAATCATCATTCATCTATGTTGTTTTCTCAAACACCACAACAGTTGCCATGAACACACCGTTACAGACCCGTATGGCTCTAGCCGAGATTCCTGATCGCTTAGAGGCATTACGGATGGCAAACACACCAACAAATGCCAATCGCCGGACTCCCGATGAACCAACACCGGCGGCCATAGTGAACACACCAAATGCCAATGGCGGCGGAGGATTGGCCTTGGGTGTGGGTGGTGATTTTAATTTCTCACCGTTGCCATCGCCGGATGAGCTGGTTATAAGACAGCGTGGACGTCGTCGTTTCACCACAACCTTCTCGCCGGATAAAGTCAACGGTGGCGGAACGGGGGGTGTGGGTGGAGGCGGAGCCTCTACGTTGCGTAGTCCCTTCCAGCGTACTCCTACCAAAAATCTACAACTTACCAGCGGTATGATATTACGTAGTTCACCACGAAAACGCTTGACCATGGGCAGTACACCGCCAGAACCTGTGCCCATGGAGACATATTCACCCATAAAAATAGCCACCAGCAGCAGTACCAAGCAACAGTTATGGCCTGGAACACCCATAGTGAAAAAGTTAAAAATGGATGATCGTCCCATAGCTCAAACAAATAGCGATATATCCTTGCCCAGCCTGTTGCAAGGCTTGTCACAACAGCAACTAATCGATTTGATTGTGAAAAATATAAATACTAGCAGCGATGAGGAGCAAATGCGACGACAATTGCCCATGCCAGATATAAGGTATGTGTGTGTGTATATGACCTTCTTTAGACTTGGTATAAAAATTGAATCTATCCCATCCTCTAATTGTTAGTGCCATGGAACAGGAACTGCACTATGCAAAGCGACTAATTTTTAAATCGTTACCCACCTCGCGCCTATGTAAGAAAACCGATGCAGCTGCCTATTCGAAGGCTTCAATGCATCTAAATGAATTTAAACGTCTTCTCCAAACGCAAGCCAAGCGTTTGCATGACTCCACACACTGGGATGCACTGGTCGATTATGTCAGTATGGCCTGGCAATGTGTAGCTAGTACACCAAATTGGGAGAGTCATGCCCATAATACTGTGAGGCGACAGTGTTTCAAATTGCTGGCATGCTCATGTTATGCGGCCATTAAGCATGGCGGCCTACGATTGGGCCAGACACGCTTAGAGACTCTGGAACGTAATTTAAGGGAATGGTCCAAGGATTATGAGGATGTTTTGTCCTGTGTGAACGCTTTGCAGCGTACCCTTAATAATCGAACTAGTTTATGAGCTAAGTAGCTGATAATTAAGGAGGAGATTATAGACTTGCTAAACTCAAGGTTTAGTAGAACGAATTTTTTTTTATAAGAACAGAAGAAAAGAAGAAAAATTGAATACAAAGTCGCTCGATAAGAAGATGAATAAGAACAAAGAAAGAAACTGTTTATCAGGTTTGTTGTCCAATTTGTTCGTCCTTTTGTAAAGAGCCTAAGGATGTTTAGTTTTTAGTGTTAGAAAACGAAAGATAATGAAACAGAAAATTGTATTTATTAACACTTAAATATATATATATATATAAATCATATTTGTATAATGCTTAGTCATTTGCATTTATTGATCGGTCTTTGGACAGCTTTGAACTAAGTACACTTAATTTAGTACAAAAAAATGGGCTTATTTTTCTTGGTTTTGGTTTTCTCCCTAAAACACTATGACTATGACTGGTGACTGGTGATCCACTCAATAAGGATCAAGATCAGCATTAATGCAAGATACGACTTCAACTTCGCCAACTTGTCCAATGGGCGTATACAGACCAACAGGACACCAAAACGATCAGCAATATTGTTGGACAACAGCACAAAGATTTACCCGAAATATGGCGCCCTGTAAACAAAAGAATATTCAAATTTATACGTTTATTTTTTAATTCAATCTTCTTGCTTATGCCACATGCTAACAAAGTTTAAAGCTTGAATTGAACATAATGAGCTTATATGTATTTGTTGTTATAATTCTGTTAGTATTACTCTGTAATTTCCCTCTAGATATATATACATATGTACATACATATATACATACATATAGGATTTAAAATTAACGATCAGCTGCAAGTATTGATTCTAAAAATTGAATTTATTTGCCAGCTTCAGTCATATTTCTTTATGTATATTTATTAATGGCCAAGTGTTGCTCATTCTGTATGGTTCTATTCTGTTTATAACTTGAAATACTTAGAAACACTCTGTTCTACAATTTATAGTTTCAAAAATTTATGGTACACATTTTTTTTCGTTATAAACTGAAAACAGATTTTGCTGTTGCCGTTGTTGTTGTTGTTGTTAATAACTTTGTTTCCCCCCACTCTAATGATTTAAAGGTCTTTCAAAGCCAACAGAATAAAAAAAGAAAGAAAAAAAAACAAATCATCATCCGAGTGAGCAATTTCAATTAGCGTTATAAACTAAATATAATTATCATGATTTGAATTTGTTCTCTTTTGATTTGTTTATTTATCGGCGCCTTCGCTATGTGGAAATCGAGAGATCTATTTACGTTATAAAAATTAGCAAAGCATTGTTAATCCCCCGCCCAAAACATGTGTACATATGTACATATATATCATAGATTTTTATATACCTAATAATACATATAGGTATATAAACGGATTACTTACATTCTTTGGCCAAAGCACTGGCACAACAACATTCTTTCACCTCTTCAAAATGAAAGCAAGAACCCACCGAAGATGTGTAGACCTTTTCGCCGGCATAACAAATATGAGGAACATAAGGCAGACCCTCTGAAAGATATGAGAAAACACAATATATTGAGCAGCCACATATTGGAAAATATATATATATAAATCTTTGATCGAAGCAAAGGCCAGATGTTAAGACTTTAATCTTTAGATATTTAGTTAAACAACTTTCAGTTGTTCATGTCAATCATATCAATACAAAGATCTCACAAAATCTCTCAGGGCCCTCCCATTTTTGGTTAATATACATATTAATTTTAGTAAAGATCAATAAACATTTTTGACCAATAAAAAAAATATTTCCGTACATTTTAGAACAAAATAATTAAAATATACAATTTATGTCCATTGCATTTAAGTTGAAACGGAAAACAATAAAATAGTATATGTTTATATATCGAATGTATTGGCTCTATATACACACATACTTATATGTATATTGTATTTTAGTTGTTTTTGTTCTCTCGATCCCAATTAAAATCGAACCATGTGGAGGTTATATGTATAGATATTTTGCCTGATATTGTTGTTTATGTAAAAGTCAACGTGTCTATAAATTATAGACATAATTTTTTTGATACAATTTGTAGTAAGCGAAGCCAAACAAGAAAGGGTATATTCATATCAATGAAATTAGTAATCGAAATTAGTTAATATAATGGCCAAAACAAAAAAATTCATCTGTTAGAAGCTAAGAGTTTATTACTGGAAATATATATATTCTATATTCTTTATATATTTCATAATGGGTATTTCAAAAGTCGACTCAAAGTTTTAAAAGTACCCAATTTTTGCTTTTCGTTAGTCTTTTTTTTCGCTATTGTTATTACTGCGTGTCGCAAATATTTATCCAATTAAATAATTATTCTCTTTTTTTTTGTTGTTTATTCGTGTTTGACTTGCTCTGTCTGTTTTATTGTATAATGCAAATCGACAACTAAAATTGTTATTAATCTTTTAAGACAGTTTAAAGACAGAGCAAGGATACCAGACTAAAGATATAAATATGTATATACATATGGATCCATATAGTAGAAATGATCTAATAATAAATCAATTGTGATTGACGCTGCCAAATGAATCATAGATCACATTTTTTACTATCATTTTCAAATTATAATAAAATTATCTATTCAAATTATTAACTGCGGGGCATTCTGTCCGCTAAATTTAATTGCGTAAAATTATGGAAATATACATTTATTTTTTTTGTTTTTTGGTTTTTTGGCGCTATAAACACGACACTTCCAAGTTAGCCAACATCGGGTGTTGATTACCGCCACCCAGTGAACAATCGAATATATCTATGTGGGTGGGTTGGGTCAGCAATTCATTCATTCACTCACTGGGCAGGTGTTTTCTTTTGTATGTTGGTTATTATGCCCAACACGTCCTTCATATCAATTCTACCTTTTTACGTGGAGCGAGTCAGCAGACAAATATTTCTCTCGTGTTGAACGAATGATCGTTCTTTCTACACTCTTGCAATGGGAGAGAACCTCTCTATATATGTATATATGGGTAATGTCAGAAAGTAATCAAACATTTTAAGATTTGTTTGTATATATGTACTGATAAGTATCTTGAAAACAGTTACAAAAAAACATTTATAGGTTTAATTGTAAGCGGAAATGTTTTTGTCTGTCTATAGCCGACTTTTGGTTACGATTAATATACCCTTTTTGTATACATATATGTACATACATACATACATACATATGTATATCGGCAGACATCCAGTTTTGCTGTGTAAATATTTAAAGTTGCGATAAGGTAAAATTCGCAGAAAGCTGCATTGGTTGGGGTTCATAATATGAAGCTTATCTGTATACCCTTACTTTTTGCTTGAAAACTAAAACATTTTGACACTAATTTGCGGATCAACTGTTCGAAAAATATTTCATTAATTACAGATTTATGGTTTTGCAGAAAACGAATTTCGATTAATCGTTTGTTAAAGCGAAGTAGGTTGAATTCTGTGATAATAAATATTGAGTTTGCTCCACATTTAGTGCTCTACAAACATACATACATACATACGTATACATATAAAGCCGTAATGTGTACAAACAAAATTTATATATGTAAACATGATAAAATAAAAGTAAAACCAAAAACAGGACATATATATATATGTACATATGTAAGTAAGGTAAAACGTATTACGAATCTGTTCTTGGATTTCACAGTGTGTGTGTTTGAGTTTTTTTTCTTGTTATAGGGGATTCCCATTATTGAAACCTTCGCACAAATGAAAAAAAAAAAAAACAAAATCTAAGTGAAACCCTCCTACAATCAAGTCAATAACAAATTAAATCTAATGAGTGCACTTTTAACAACAATTTGAAAAGGCATTTGGCGAGTGCATTTTGGAAAACAAATGAAAAACTGTGGATATGCCTTGAAGAAAACCATTCAAGTGTGTAGAAAAAAACAACAACAATAACTATACAAAAATTCCAAGCGCCGATGCCATACCCACAAAATGCAGCCAAACGACAAGTAAGAGAACAAAATTTATAAACTAACGCTTGGACATTAGGCATAACTGAAAAGCAACTACAGTGAATAGTCGTTGCAATGAATTTACGTTGCTTCTATTAGACTACAACAACAGTTCCTTGGACAATCTTATATAGTCAAAAGGTTTTCTGAACTACAGTATTAGGTGAGTTTTGTTTTAAGACATTTTACATATGTATATAGAAAATAAACTTTTGTGAAGTTTTCATTCAACTGACTCAATTTATTTCTCACTAAGTCGTTAAATTAGTTGTTCCTTTTGGATTTCTTTGAAGTGACCTAACTAATCGAGTATTATCGCCTTTTTAAAAGGAAATGGTAAGGGAAACTCCGAATCGAGTGAGTGAGTAAGCAAGTGTGAGTGAGCAGTTTAACTGGGTTTACCTTATTCAGCCTTTGTATCAAGATGGAAAAGAAAATAAAACTTTCGTTCTTTTCGTCAAATGTGTTTCTATATGTTCTTGAAGAAACTACTTCAAATTGAAATCAGAAATCATTGTGCATATATGTACGTGGTATTTATAATATAAATAAGAAATGTTTAAAATTTGCAGAGAAATCTTAACAGACGTTACTAAGAGGTCTTACCTCTTTACTTCAGTTTGCCCAAATCTTAGGCCCAAATACCCTTTATTCCCTAAACTTTGTTTATCTTTAAAAAAAGAAGCATGTGTCCTACCTATTGCTACTTAAACTATTCTACAGACTGTTACTGCTAAAAAGACATGTTCTCCACCTGGCCTTACTCTCTAGTCACTGGGAGAGTGTTCACTGTCAGATGCATAACAATGCAATGAAGCGTGCCCGGGAATAAACTATGCGGTTTAATCAGGGCTTTAACAACTTCCGTCCCGCACCACCATAGCTTAGCATAGCTCACCATCCTCATTGCCATCGGCATGATGCAGGCAAACCACGTGCTACTATGACAAAGAAGCATCTCTTCAATCCCGGATCCACATTTTGAGATACTTTTGTGGTTTATTCTTGTTGCGTTACAACTCTGGGACATTATGTATGTGGATAGCGTGTGTGGGGCTAGTTAAAACTACCTAGAACTCTGTTTTGATTTTTTTTTTTTCAGTGGGTTAGTAGCACCACCAACAAAAAGCCAAAAACCAAAAAAAAAAAAAAACCAAAAGCAATTTTGTTGTTTACTGTGAGAAAATAACCAACACAGAAATGGTAATAATTTTTGCAGAATTTGTCTACAATAATGATTTGTTTGTTTGTCTTCTGGTTAGGTGGTGTGGTCGGGCAAGCTCCACCAAGAAGTAGAGTGGGTGGTGCTTAGGCTGGCCTAGGCTAGGCCATGTGCTATGAATCTTACAGCAAATGCATAAATATCAAAGATTTTTCTTTTCAATTCTGTGAGTAAATACTAACCGTCTCTATGCTGTAGCTCGCACCAGCAATGATCATTGATGAACTGCAAAATGGAAAATAAAAATTGTTGTTTTTTTTTTTTGTTTTTTCGTTTTTGCTTAGAACAACATTTTCTTACAAAATTATTAGTTTTAGACATAAGCAAAACAACTATATATTCTCTACCTGTGGTCCAAGGCAATATTTTAGTACATCGGGTGTACATTTCATGGAATTGCAGGCGTTTTTTGGGCCATGTGCTATAAAAAATATGTATGGAATATAGACAGAAATCGGGATATACAGAGTTCTTGTGCTTTATCTTACTCTCATTAAACTTTCTCAGTGCCAAAATGGCTTCTTGTCTGGATACTTGATGATCGAATGTAAACTCCTCGTATGTCTCACTATTGAGTGGATCCTTTGCCTGCAGATCATCTTTATCACATAATATGCAAGATGTTTGTGGAGCAGCCAATGTGAGGCTTATGCAGCTCAGTAATAATAGCAGCAGGTATAGGAATGTTGTCGTGCTCTGAGGATGATGACGATGATCATGATGATGCTGACATTGATGATGGTGATCTAGTCGATGATAATGATGATGATGTTGTGATCCACATTGAAATAATCTTTGTGCCGCATTATCCTTTACAAGATACTCCAATTCCATTTCAACATACATTTTATTTGTCGGTTTAATTTTGATTTTTGCTTTTGCACGATTATCACATTAATTTAGTATTTTGTTTTATTTTGTGCGTCGTTGTAGTAGTAGTAATAGTTTTTTGTTTGTCGTGTTATCTGATACGAATCTGTAAGAGGAAAAAAATGCGGTCGTGTTTGGCATATTGAAATTCTACGTACATATACATACACACGCACATACACACACAAATGCATACATATATGTATCTCTGGAATAGTTTTCCAGATGAATTACTTTAGTTTCAAGCACTTAACAGCTGAATTGTTTAGCTATTTTTATAGTATTTAAAGTGAAATTTATTTTGCTTTAAATTTGTCTACAATTTTATTTTAAAAACAATAACAAAAAATAAACACTAAAACGTTTTAGCTTTAGAACTAATTAAGGTTTATAGATTTGTTATAATCTTCTTAGATTTTGAAAAGGATTTGTGATATGTTTGAGTTTTGTATTTCTTTATAGGAGAAATTCTCCTAAACTGCAAACAATTTTTGTTTTTGTCAGTTTTTGTCACTCCATTTGTAATTACATATACATATATATAAAAAATCATCTTTGATTAAAATATTTGAATTGCCATTTTGTTGGTTGTCACAAACACACACATTTTTTGGGATACATTGTCACACCGAGGTTTTTCCTTTTTCACTTTTTGTTTCTGATAAATTATCAAAAGAATTTCGGTTATTTTTTGTAAATAATTTATTAGTCAGCTCAATTCAAAGCAGATCATAAATTAACGAAAAAAAAAAAACAAAAATGTTGCACCAAACCGAACAACCAAAAAAAAAAAAACCAAGAAAAACAAAATGTAAAATTGGGGGAAAACTCTGAGAAATTATGATCGTACCACAAACGAAAGATTACAACAGATTTTCTCGCGTTTTGACGAGCGGCACAAAAATCGGGGAAAATCAAACTACGTCCGTTTCCCAAGCTATGCAAATTCACTCTGACAAATCGGTTCGTTTTGGCGTGCCTGACTGTCTGAATGCCTGACTGCTTATCGGACGACTCTGGCGCTCATTGGCGCTCTCGAACTTCTCGCCACCGCCGCCGTTGACTCTCTGAGGGACTGGTCGTCGAGTTGGCTGCATATAATAGCCCCACTGCACTGTGGCACTGTGTTGAGGCAGGTAAAGGGCTTTGGGAGGGGTGTGGAAAACGCCTTATCAGTTAGTTACGAAAAATTCTTTGAACTCTACTAAAAGATTGAGACATTTAAATCATCTTCTAAGCTTGGCCCAATTAAAAAGAAAAACTTGACCATATACAGTGAAGGCTCTAGTGGCAGACTAAAATACTGTAACCATGACTGTCTGCGCATGGAACTTTTACTGTACATACATACATACAAAGTTGGTAAAATGAATAGAAACGGCTACTACCTAAAACGTGAAAATCATATTATTTAGTTTTTGTGCTACTTTTAGACATTAAATCAGTTATGTATGTAAAAATTGTTGATACCTAAACATTACTGCATGTTCGATTTTCCGTGTGAGCCTGAGGATTTGAGAACAAGTTTAGCTTTTCTCGCTTGTATATCGCAATGAATGGTATAATCCTTTCCCATCATACAAAAAGATTTTAACTGTCTCTCAAACAATCTCATTTATTTCAATATTATCACCTTTTAAAAACAGTCCTTTTGACAAAAATTGTCTTTTCAAACACACTTATTATCATATCCAGATCAATTTTTGGGTAATCCGACTGAAATAGGAAACATTTTTTTAAGGATGTCTGAATTTTTCTGGCACTTACTTATCTTACTTCAGGATAGCGCCTTTAAAAATCAGTTTTTTATATCAGAACTTGCAACGAAATTTTTATATAGACAGTTCTAAAATCCTCAGGCTCACACCTATTAATCTGACTATGAGTATATATATGTGGTTCTGTCTAGCCTTTATTGGAACAAGTGTGTGTTTTTTTTTATCAAAACTAAATGTTGTTGTTGTTTAAACCTTATAAACAACAACATTTTGTTACAGCTTATAACAAAGATAGTATTCATTAGATAAGTAGTTTCATAGAACCCTTTGTATTGAGTCAGTTTATTACGAATTTCCTTCTAATTGCACTTTAAGAAAACTTAGGGCTAGATATTTTCAGTTTTTTATAATAAATTCGTACCGAATAGGTTCAAGATTTAGATTTTAGGATTTAATCGATTTTCAAATAAACTGATTTTCATCTAGAGATAAATTGCATAAACATTTATAACAACTCTGGTCAATTAACGCACACCCAAATATACAGACAGACACAGATGCATACACAGACAGAGACTCTATGAATTAGCGCCAGCTATCATCACACAATTTTATCAAAAACCAAAAGCATCACACACACACACACATAAGGGAGATGCTCCATTAATAATATATCACCTAATAAGCTTCCAGTAATTTGTTGAAAATCAAGCAGAACCAAAACGGCGCATACCTTATAGCATACCGAACCGGCAATATCTGACACACATTGAAATATTTTTATAATTTATGCCTACCTAAATGATGATGCTGCATCCCAGAATCGGATCCCTTTAAATAGATACATATATACATAGGTTCTACCTCAACGTATATGTATAGGTATATACATATATGAATATGCATCAATAGCAGGTCCGCACTGTATAAAATGCGGGTCCTAGGTTAGATTTACTTTGGAAAATTTTTGATGTATTGATGAATGACTTTAGTCACTTGTCGTAGACCAACTTGAAGTCATTATTATATACTTAAATGTTTTGTATTTGTTGTTTCCTACCGTATTAAATTGTTAATAGCGATTTGTTGTTTACACGTTTTCTTTATCAAATTTAAGACACGTTGAAAACAAACTAATTTTAATCCGATTTTAATGAACAAAATGTATAATTCGACATGGAATTTCATTTGGCCAAAATATCAAAAAATTACATTAAAACAACTAGAGCTTTAATCGGAGCTTTATAGATACACAGACTAGTTAAACTGTATAGTTCTTTGAAGAAGTTGTAGATCTAGGAAATCTATGAGTGTGGTATATTAATCTTTGATTTCCTAGATCTAGAGGTATAGAGCTTAACCTACCTGTGTATCTATAACATATTAAAGAATTTAGTAAAACTTTGCTAAACGCATATGTAGAAAGTAAACGCTAAAAGTCATCTCAACTGGGGGTCCAGAAAACCATCACACCAAACTGTAAATTATTTTAAATATTAACGGGTATTTTGTTGTGCAGTAAAATTATTATTATTCCGCATTTTTTGAAAATTGAAACGAAATGAAATTTTCGTTTTGAATCCTACGGAATTCGATCCAATGTGCTTTTATTTTCCCTTTACTTTACTTTGTCTTGATACTTGATACTGAAATTCGATGTGTCCTAAAGTCATATACATTTTCTTTCCCCCTCGTATGTGGCGGCTCCGGCTGTGTAAATCCAACCCTGTATATATGTACATACATATATAAGCATAGAAAATGTTCTTTGGGCTTCATATTTTTTTTTATTCTATTTAAAAATAACATTAAAACAATGTGCAGAGTGGAATAAGAAGTTGTTCGGAGCAATCTATTGTTTATTTGTTTAAATGCAACCTGCTGCTGCTGCTGCTGGTGCTGCTGCTTGCCACAACCACATCGTCCATCCCCCAGCCTCACTCCCCCCGTTTGAATGTTGGTGGATCATTAAAATTTTTGACAGGCGTCTCTTGTTTTGAAATGCGAACGTTTTATGGACTTTACTTTCTGGGGCTATTAAAATGGTTTTCATTTCATTTCGTTTTGTTTCGTTTTGGGTGAGCTTATTGTATTTTCTTTTGTGGTTCAGTGGTAAAACTATAAAATTGAGAAAAACAGAAAAAAAAATGCAAAGAACTAAGAAAAAGAAATGTAAGCAAATAAATGACTTAATCCATAAGGACTTTAATTGAGATGGAGAGAGAAGCGTGTCAAGGTAAACAGTTTATCATGTAAATGGCTCCCAAAGAGGGGATTTCCCCCATATACACCTATGTATGTATGGGTATGTGTATGTATTTGTATTGTGTATGCACTAAGGGCGCGTCAATATGAAAAGCAAAGATGATTTTTTGACACGCAAGCTCAATTACTTTTTGTAATTTGCATACATGTAGCAAAAATGTTCTCCAAAAACTATTTGGTAATATTAACTAAATTAAGGTTAAATATAGGTCATCATAACCTTATGTACATATGTATCTATATATATAATGGCTTTGCCGATTTTCCAAAACTTTTTAGTTCACACAATTTAGTTTATATTGTGAAACACTACAGTCAAAAGTAGAAATTATTTACTATATTAAACACATACATACATATGTATATGAAGAGCATGAAATAAACAAGTTAATCTAACATTGACTATTGACTATGAAGTATGAACGATCCAAAAAATTCGTATATACATACATACATACATAAATATATGTATGTAGATCGTAGACCCGGAAATTCTGTAAATGTTTTAGACTCACCACCCACTTTTAGGTGCCAGGAGGCGTGGCTCCACCCTTATTTAAGACATTTTGGGTATCTCCAAGTCAATAAACTCTTTCCATTTGGGGTATAAAAAAACATATTTTTCAACCCTTGATCTTGTCTAAAACAAAACAAGTTTTCTAGCCAATGACTTTCAAACTGTTTGTTCTACCAGCACTGGGAAATTTCAATATGTTTTCATTTTAGTATTTCAGCATTTTATGCCATTGGCAAGGCAATTTTGTTTTTGTTTTAATCACTTATAATTTATGATCATTTTCACACTGACCAATCAATCAACAAAATCGCAAAAAACAAAAAAAAAACAAGCATAATAATATCACAATATCACGAAAAAACGAGAGAGCAATAGAGAGATAGAGAGAGAGTGAGTGAGAGAGGGGGGAAATGAGACTATTTTTAATACTTTTAACTAGAGAATGCTTTTTAAGACTTCCAATTTTTTTTTTGGAATTTATGTTGTAAGTTTTAAAAGTTTTGTATATTGTTTATTTTTGTTTTTGTTGTTTGGTTTGACCTTTTTTTACATAAAGATTTTAATCGCTTTGCTTGCAAACGCAAATTTGTCACAGCATAAATTTTTCCACAATAATAACAAAAAAAAGCATCAAAAAATCTGATTTTGGCCATGTCAAAATTTAAATACCCTTGCCTCACTCTGTCTCTTTCTAGTTCGAAGGGATTGGTAATTTCCTTTCCGTCTTTGCCCTTTTATAAGAGTATCACTGATCGACACGCATACACATACAGTTTGTGTAACGCTACTTCTTGTATGTGTAAGCCACTGGCAGCGCAGTTGGCAGCATTTCACCAGAGCCAATTTACTTATATTGACTATAACTTGTGTTCTATATATCCGATCATTTTAAAAATCAAGGATATGATGTTTTAAAGTAAAAACTCTCCTATCAGTAATTTTAATTAAGACACTTCAACTCCTTCACTGATTTTTCATATAGCACTAAATGATATAGTGGTTCGATCCGAACAATTTTCATACTTTATTTCACAAAGCTAATAAAAACGCATAAGTTGCATCTTAATAGCTTTTAAATCGACTCATCTTCTCATGCTAATCAAGAATATATGTATATAAACTTGATGAGATTGGAAACATCTCCTTTTCTGCGTTACAAACATCTCACCTATTTTATAATACCCTTTGTAAGGGTATAGGGAAAACTAGCTAAAGGGGCGCCACGTAGATGACCGGGGGGAGGCAGAGAGTTGGAAGATGAGATGGCGACAAATGATTTTTAGTTTTTAGCGACAGTTCAAGTACATTTGGTTTTTGCTTTTGGTTCTTTTTTTTTTTTAATGTTTCTTAAATAAGATAAACAATTTTTAAATTTATTATACAGTATTTTGGTCTTAGGTTTTTTTTTTAATATTGGAAGCGCAATAAAAACGACCGAATGACTGAATGAATGAACTTGCGGCGGCAACTATGGCAACAACAAACCCACAAAAATATCCTTTGTCCTGTCCATATCCTGGCTACCGAACAACCCTTAAGAGTTGCACTCGAGCGAGCGAGCGAGCTAACAGAGAGCCACGAATGAGTTAACAGTGCAGGATAAAGAACATTTCTTTATGTTGGCAGCGCTGTGCCTCTCACAAGAGATCGAGACAACAAACTAAGGAAGGTAATTTAATATCCTTTCACTAAGCAACAGGCCACATTTGTACATACATATGTACATACATATAACAGGAAACTTAAGAGAAAGCAAACTTCTTAATGCTGGCAGTGCTGTATGCCCTCCCTCCTTTTCCCCCTCCCGCTAATCTGAAGACCGTGACCGTGAGACGAAAGGCAAAAGGTGGTAGGTAATTTAATATCCTTTTAACTAAGCAACAGGCTACCCAAAGTTAATGTTTGTTGACCGAACGGTCAATTCAAATCAAGTTTTTGAAAGACACCTGACTTTTGAGCAAAATAGATTTCTGAAAACAAAACGATGATGACAAATACCATTTGCCATTATGGAATGCCATGTCTTGGGGTAGGATCACTTTTTTTGTTTTGGTTTTTATATTCCAGATCATTTGTCTTGTGTCAGGTGTTTGGCAATCGTTTCGTTTCGTTTTCAGTCTTCATGGAATCGATTGATGCCCTAAATATGTTGAGAACACATGGCGTATAAGCAACAAATCATGAACTCAACTAGCTCTCCTAAGCATTAATGATTAGCCTCAGACAAAGTTCTGTCTTCTTCTGGCCATCTCATTTCATTTCATGACAGCCTGAGAGCAGAGCAGAGCAGAGATAGAGAGCGATAAAAGAGGCAGTGGGTTAGGGATGGGGGTGGTGGATAATATGGTCGAGTGGGGCCATTGGCACGAAGCCAATTCAATGCTTGACATTTATTATGATTGACTTATTAGGAAGCAGACAGGGCAAGACTATCATTAGTTGGGAGGGGGGAAAAAAAGCACTTGTCGCCATAAAAGCTATTAACAATATGTTTAACTAGCTCAGAAGGGTTCAATTTGTATTGAGAGATAATAATCCGCACTAACAAATACATATATGTATGTACATATGTACATATACACATATGCAATTGCAACGAAAAGTCTGCCTAAAGACAAATATTTCCTCTTTGCAAATATAAAGAAAGTATCTCAGACATAACGATTAACTTCTGAAGTATTCAACAGAAATCAGAAATGAGAGTCTCTAAGTCAGTTCATTTTTGGCAAGTTAAATCTTTCTTTCATTTTGGAAACAGTAACCTGAAATAATCTTAATAAATTTTTTCATCTTTTGTGATTTTCCCTTCATTGAAAAGGATAAAAAATTACACAGTTTCAAAAAAATCTATAAATATTCTAGGGAAATGAGAAAGCACAATTATATAATATTATACAAATATTGATTGTGATAGAGATATCACGAATCGGACATAAAGAAGAAATTTGTATAATTCAACGAGAGGCGTGTGCCAAGGTAGAACCAGACTTTCTGTTTTGCTCACATTGTTTGCTCAACGTTTCGCCGGGGCTTTCGGTGTTCTCATGCAAAACAACTTGGCCAATGACAATAAGTCGGAACAATAACAACATCAAAACTGAACGATAACACTTAACACTCTATTTATTCATAGTGCTTCTCCGTTCTAACTGGATAAGCTTATCGGCAATTAGCTTAAAAATAAGGTAGCTAAGTCAGCTAAACGACTTTGGTATACCATGCACCTAATGAAATAACTATTTTGAATTCATAAGACCGAATTCGTTACATGCCCTTGCCCCAGTAAATCCCTCCTTGGGTTCAGTAGATAAAAATAATTTTTGAGATAACTTGGTTCATACTTCATACCAATTTCTATTAAATCCGAAATGCCGATAAATATTAATAGCAAATTAAAGTATTTGAAATTTTATGACAATACCTAAAACATTGGGGTGAAAAATCAAATGACGAAATATCAAATTGATTTTTAACAAATCCTAGGGTTCATTCGAAATTTTGGATCAACAGATAAGGCTAGACTTAATCGCCTAATGAGGTTGAGCTCGAAAAGGCTTATTTTAGATATATATTCCATACGTTTTGTTAAATTTAATATACCATTGCATCCCATTTACTTTAATGGGATTCCAAAAATAAGAGGGAAAGAAAATAAAGCAAAAAAAAAAACCAGAGGGCCGGGGCTAACTTCGACCACGTCAAAGTTTGTATACCCTTGCAACGTTTTTGGTAACTCTTTCCTTACCTATAGCCATTAATGTAGAAAAACGTTTTATCTAAAAAGGCTAATATTTGCGAAAGAACGGCCTACAATCTTAGCATAGGAAAAAAGTAAGATATTGATCAAAGTCACTGTTTTCCTCCGATCGTTCCTATGGGAGCTATATGATATAGTTACCCGATCTTTATCAAATTTGGCACAGTCATTAACAGATATATTAAACTAACAAATGTTTAATTTGAAAGCAATCGCTTCAAAAGTAACGAAGTTATTGACAAAAGTCACTGTTTTCGAAAGATCGTTCCTATGGGAGCTATATGATATAGTCACCCGATATTGATCAAATTTGGCATAGTCGTTATTATAAGTTATTCGTTATAAGTTATTAAGAAAAGTCACTGTTCATGACTTTGTCATTTGTATGGGAGCTATGTGATATAGTGATCCGATCCGGCTGAATCCGAGATATACAACGCCTGCAGTATATACAAGCATACATGCAAAATTTCTCTGTAGCTCTTACGGTCTAGGAGTTTGCGTTGATCCAGACGGACGGACGGACATGGCTATATGAACTCGTCTCGTCGTGCTGATCAAGAATATATATACTTCATATGGTCGGAGATGCTTCTTTCTATGCGTTGCACACTTTTGACCAAAATTAATATACCCTTTTTGCAAGGGTATAACAACAACAAAATAGAGTTTTGGGGGCTCGCAACAGAAATCAAGTTCAATGTAATGACTTGACAAACTTGACTTGCCTCATGCATATTTCATTTAAACTAAATATAAAAAACATTTTGCATAATGAGTTTTCACATATTTCTAACGGCAATAACACGGTAAAATTTTTGTGTATTTTATTTTTGGGAACATTTTTGATAATATAGAATTTCTGTTCATAGAAATGTGTGTACATATTGTTTAATGGGAATTTATTTGTTGTTACCGAGTCGGCTAAATTGTGCAATTCATGACGATTGATAAACAAATCAACATCGAAACTGCATAAATTTATTAACGAACTAACAACAGCAGCAACAGTTTCCACCTGTTCTCGAGTAAACAACAAGAAGAACAACAACAACAACCAGATTCTTAAAATATTCCAATTTTGAAATAAACAAAATACTAGTTTGGCTTATATTTAAATGAATACAGGATTTATTCACCTGATCTGGGCCCTATATAAAGCGGCCAATACAAGTTCGAAATCGATTTACTTTGTTGAAGATCGTGTAAGAGCAGATCACAGATCAAAACGGATCGACGTTATATTCAAAATCAAATTTTTAAACGCGTGTGAGGTGAAAATTTGCATAAATTGAGTCTGAGTGATAATGGTAAATTTTCCATGAAATTGATTCGCTGTCTCATTACCATCAATTAAAAGTAGAAATCAAACTATATATAGTATGAATTTAAACTTTCACATATTCATAATCACATTATTTCTATTATTGAATGATATAATATGTTATCTATGACTTAAATATATTTTTCGGATATTGCCAAACACAGACCAGCTATACTGACAGAGGAACCAAAGTGAGTGATTTAACCATGGATGAAAATTGTGTTTTTTGATTTGAATCTTCTATATCACTCCTCTCTCTTTCTCGACAGCCTGAAGCCGGCAAATTCCTAAGCTTTGATCATTTAACATTCTTTGTTGGTAACGCCAAGCAGGCGGCCAGCTATTATACCACTCGTTTGGGTTTCGAACCACTTGGCTATCAGGGTTTGGAGACGGGAGAGCGTCGCTATGCTAAGCATGCTGTGCGTCAAAATAAAATTGTCTTTGTCTTCGTTTCGGCCTATAATCCGGATGAGCAAGAGCATGGATTGCACTTAATGAAACATGGCGATGGGGTCAAAGATGTGGCCTTTGAGGTAGAAGATTTGAATGCCATCTTTAGCCTGGCGGTGGCTCGTGGAGCTGAAGTGGTTCGCGATATATGGGAAGAAAGTGATGAAAATGGAGTTGTGAAATTCGCTACCATTAAGACGGTAAGATTCAAGGGGAATTTCTAAGTATATCCAATGTTCATATGTATGTGTGTTATAGTATGGCGACACCACGCACACTTTTGTGCAGCGTCGTGGCTATGTTGGGGAATTCTTGCCCGGATTCCAGCGAGCTGTACCCGATGTTCTGTTGCAAAATTTGCCATCGACTAAATTGAATTTTATTGATCATGTTGTGGGTAATCAGCCCGATTTGGAAATGGAGAGTGTTGCCTCTTGGTATGAGCGTATTCTGCAGTTCCATCGTTTCTGGTCTGTCGATGATTCACAAATTCATACGGAATATTCGGCATTGCGTTCCATTGTTATGGCCAACTATGAGGAGACTGTTAAGATGCCTATCAATGAGCCGGCCAATGGCAAGAAAAAATCCCAAATTCAAGAATATGTGGAATACTATGGCGGAGCCGGTGTACAGCATATTGCCTTGAATACGGACGATATAATACAGGCTGTGAGCAATTTGAAGGCACGTGGCACGGAATTTCTAACAATTCCCTCATCATACTATGAGATTCTTCAGGAGCAGTTGGCGCATAGTCGCACAAAGATCAAGGAAGACATGAAAATCCTTCAGAAGTTAAACATTTTGATTGACTTCGATGAGAATGGCTATCTATTGCAGATTTTTACCAAGAACTGTCAGGATAGACCCACACTTTTCCTGGAAGTCATTCAACGTTACAATCATAATGTAAGTTTAGCTAAATTGCAATATTTATATACCTATTATTTATTCCTAAAACTTAAAACATTAACAAATTATTTTTTTCAGGGCTTTGGTGCCGGCAACTTCAAGTCCTTATTTACGGCCATTGAAATTGAACAGGCCAAACGTGGAAATTTGTAAATTATTATTTCGACGATATGCAAAATAAATTGATATAGCAGCAGCATTTTTATTTTTTTGATTTTTGCTGTTTATGTGGTTGGTCCTTTGATTTGAATCGTGTGTCTATCAAAACTTCATTACGAGGATCGTCTGGGGCCAAGGATACCATTAGGGGATTCCAAAAGCCAGGCGGAGTCAAAGGTGCATTATTCTGATGACGACATCTGCTTAGATATCCTCGTATTTTCTCTTCATTCAAATTGGCACCCATAAAATTGATAAGCTACAAACAAAAGAATATCAAGTACGTAAATGTGAACTTAATTTTACAAGAAGTAGTTTAAAAAGATGTTTACTAACCTTTTCACATTCCTCGCATTCGATGTTATATTTTTCTTTTAGGGTCAATTCCTTTTCCTGCTTGATCACCTGTGGACGAGGAAACGGTTCCTCTACCATTTCAGCAGATTCATTGGCTTTTTCCTCCTCTTTTACATCATCCGCGATGTATCTCTCAATCTCTTCAGGCAGTTTGGTCGACTCATTTCCCGCATCTGGGCCAGTCTGTGATTGCGGTTCCTCCTTGACACATGTTTGTGTTGAAGGACGAGCAAGTATATTTGTAGCAGTTGATGTTTTATGTTTTTGTTGCTGAATCATACGCTGCTCATACAATTCTAAGGCCTTTGTTTGATCTTCTTTCATAACCTCGGCCATAAGGTCCATTGTCCCCAAATTACTAATGTCATCAGAGCTGTCGTCTAAGAAGACGATGTCCTGGCTAGAGGGAGTCAATAGGATCAAACTGTCTGAGGTAGTGTTGCTTGTTTTTATCGTTGGCAATGTTGCAGGTGGCGGTAACATGGATTGCTCAGACAGTTGCAGCAGTTCATCCTCATCAACCTTCTCCAGATCAAAATATGGTTGTTGACCCGTCGTCTTAATGATACTGTTTTCGTTGCTCCTGCTGTTGTTGTTGTTGTTGTTGCTGCTGTTGCTGCTGTCGTTGTTGAAGGCGAAGTCGATGTCTTTGACGTTTCTGTAAACTTCAGGAATTATTTAAAGATTGATCGCAAAATTTGTATCAACTTACTTTTGAAGCAGAGAACGTGTTTGTGATTGCTTGGCCTGTTTCAGAGACGTAAATAGATTAGGACTTTCCACTATTACCTCCTGCTGACTTTGCTTATCGGGCTGGAATTGTAATCGTGTTTGCTTAAGCTTGGAACTGCGCCGCGTCAAGGATAACTTGTTCAGGGATTGACTATTTGGTGTCTTCCCCATCCAATTAATCGCGGGTTGCACATTCTCAACATTTTTCACATCCAACTTGCGGCAAAGTTTGCGGGGTGTACGTTTGGTAGCACTTTCAGTCTCTGCAATGGTTTCATCCTCGTCTTCAATCAACTCATCATCAGATGGAGATATTTCGAAACTATTTATGGCTATATTCATGTTCAATGAGTTTTGACTTTGTGGCAATGGAGAATCAGTCTTCTTAATTGGTGAAAATTTCATTTTCTTGTCGACATGAATGTTGGGATTAATCCTTGAGTCTATTTCTTTCTGTCTGAGCTCCAAGGCTTTGTGAAGTTTCTCATTGCGCGTTTGCAAATCGCTTATGGTCTTGGCATCATTGGAAGATGTTTTCTGCAGCACTTTGGAAAAAGAATACAAAAAATATTTAAGTATTAAAACGAAATTGAAGAGGAATCGGAAACTCACTCAAGACATGAGCCTTAATGGACTCCAAAGCGTTCAAGAGGCATTTGACTGTACTACCGGCATCCCCCTGGTCAAAGCAGAGACCGCAAGTCATTTTCTTCTTTTTATTCCTATCAACAATATTATATTAAAACTAAGAACAAAATAATGTATTAAGTCCGTCGCGAGAAATTGGGGCCAGACCGCAGTGTTGATAACTGCTGAGATAACGAAAGTAACGAGCCGTTTGCTCTAAAAATTTGAAATCACTGTAATGCACAGAGATGGTCACACTAGGCCTGCTTACTCAGCTGATGAAGTGTTGGAAAAGTTCCATTGTGAAGCTTGATTGAATTGTCTGAAAAGAAAACTAGTTTTAAGAAAATTGACGGAATTAAAAGTGATTGTCCAGCCTTAACTACGGCCTCACATCGGAATTCTAGCGAACAGGAGGTGAACGAACGCACACCGCT
Organism: Drosophila willistoni; assembly: GCF_018902025.1. Lineage (NCBI taxonomy): Eukaryota > Metazoa > Arthropoda > Insecta > Diptera > Drosophilidae > Drosophila > Drosophila willistoni. The sequence continues at coordinate 621,302 of NW_025814056.1, forward strand.
CATGGATGGCCATGTAAATCTTCCCACCTCATCGTCATCGGTTTCCGTTGGGTCTCCATCGGACGTGGGTGTGGGTAGTAGCGGCGAGCATTTGGAGCGCCCTCCGAAACGGCAAAACTATGGTTCGTCCTCTAGCAATCATCAGGAACATTCAGATCAGCCAGATGCAGTAGGTTAACAATTCATTTCGAAGTATAGGCATACAAAGTATTAATTGAATTTCTATTTCAAAGGCAATTCTGGCAGTGCCCAATGTTGTTATTAGGAACAGATTAAGCGGCGGAGGAGGAGGTGACGGGTCCGGAAATCCCAATCAGAATGAGCTAGAGGAAGAACAAGGCTTGAAATACGGCGCACAACATGTCATTAAACTTTTCGTGCCGGTTTCTTTGTGTATGCTCGTGGTGGTGGCCACCATCAACTCAATTAGTTTTTATTCTAGCACACAGGTCTATCTGTAAGTGAAAGTTATACACGAAAAAAATATCGGTTTAACTAACATTGGATTTCTTTTGTAGCCTCTATACGCCATTCCATGAGTTGTCCCCCGAACCAAGCGTGAAACTCTGGAATGCCCTGGCCAATTCGTTAATCCTGATGAGCGTCGTCGTAGTAATGACAATTTTATTGATTGTCCTGTATAAGAAGCGCTGCTATAGGGTTATACATGGATGGCTTATACTCTCTTCTTTCATGCTTTTGTTTATTTTTACCTATTTGTATTTAGAGTAAGTTCTGCCAGGTTGTAAAATCCAAATCCCAAATTCCCTAATCTTTTTTCATGATAATTTTTTAGGGAACTGCTACGAGCATATAACATTCCCATGGACTATCCCACTGCATTATTAATAATGTGGAACTTTGGTGTGGCCGGCATGATGGCTATCCATTGGCAGGGTCCGCTGCGTCTCCAGCAGGGCTATCTTATATTTGTAGCTGCCCTGATGGCATTGGTGTTTATCAAATATTTACCAGAATGGACAGCTTGGGCAGTTTTGGCAGCTATTTCCATATGGGGTATGTGCTCAGCGTCATAAATGTCTTAATATATACCCCAATAACATTTCATTACAGATCTCGTGGCGGTGCTCTCACCCAGAGGACCACTACGAATATTAGTGGAAACTGCCCAAGAACGTAATGAGCAAATCTTTCCCGCTTTAATATACTCGTGTAAGCATATCCGTGCACACAATTTGAAATAGATTAGTTAAAAGTTTCTTTTATTGATAGCCACTGTCATCTATACTTACATGGGTACCCATTACACACCACAGCAGCAGCAGCCGACTACATCATCGCCGTCATCTAGCAACTCCACAACCACAACAAGAGCCACACAAAATTCATTGGCCTCCCCAGAGACTGGAGCTGCAGCTCGTGGCGGTAGCAGCAGCTCAACTTCAGGTAATCCTCCTCACCAGCAGCTACCACAACAGCAGCATCCACAGCAACAGGCATTACTAACCGATGATAATCAAGCATTGGCAACTGAAGGTATGCCACTTGTGACTTTTAAAACCAATTTGCGTGGAAACGGTACATATGCATTAATTATACCATTTATTTATTATTATTTGATATTTTTCACATTCTTTGTTTCTTTTGTGTAAATTGCTTTGTTGTACCCTTGTAGCCCTATGTCTCCGTATGTCTGCTGGGGTCTCAAATCCCATAAAGTACATATCCTGAACAAAAGCTAATTTGGATACTGAAGACTCTTGACTTGTATCGTTTTTCCAAATGTGTGGGCAATTGTTTGTTTAATCTTAGATAGAAAACTTAGAAATCATAAACTTTCATGTTGTGTCTACATATATATCTAAAGTAAAAAGACCTCTTCCCGTACTTACAGGGTATTGCGAGAAGTTCGGAGCACCGAATTTCGGTTTCATGTTTCTTGCTTTTGTCAAGTATCATTTTCCATGCTTTCCTATGTTTTCCGGGCTCCTTGCATAAGGTGTAAGACGCTGCTAGCAAAACATCTAACATCTATTTGCAACATAATATCTCTTATTAATTAAAATTATAATTTTGTTTTGTGTGCAGCTGAGGCAGCAGGATTTACACAGGAATGGTCTGCGAATCTTAGCGAGCGTGTGGCCCGTCGCCAGATTGAGGTACAGAGCACACAAACTGGAAGTGGTCAGCGTTCACATGAATATCGGACAGTGACAGCGCCCGATAATAGATTGTCAGCAGGCGAGGGACAGGAAGAGCGTAAGTCCATACAATTTCCATATTTATGATAGTTTCAATTAATTTTTGGTCTTCTGTTCCCATTTAGGCGGCATCAAACTGGGCCTTGGAGACTTCATTTTCTACTCGGTCTTGGTGGGGAAAGCTTCCAGCTATGGTGATTGGACTACAACCATAGCTTGCTTTGTGGCTATATTGATTGGTCTATGCTTGACATTGCTACTCTTGGCCATTTGGCGTAAGGCTTTACCAGCCTTACCTATTTCTATAACATTCGGCTTGATTTTTTGCTTTGCCACTAGTGTGGTGGTCAAACCCTTTATGGAGAATCTATCGGCCAAGCAGGTATTCATTTAAGGAATAAGGCAAACAATGTATTTAATCATAATTAAATTAACATAATTAACAATCAGTTTTTGCACTTAATAATGGTTTTGTCTACCAGATTGATAAGCCAGCCAGGTTCCAGACCCAAAAATACTTGTCTCGGATCTTTGGCTTCGGTCAACATCTGATAATTGGGATCGTCTTCAATTTTTGGTAATTCGTAGCCATACTTTTGGGCTAAGACCAAGCGTTCTTTGCTGATCTCTTCCGGATTGGCCAAGTAGCCACGATTTTTAGCATCAGCGTAATAAGCGACAGCATCTTGGGGCGGCAGCATTCGCTGAGGTATAGGTACACCCTTTTCGAACCACTTTTGGGGATTAGCCAGAATATGAAGACTGCGTGGATCGTAGTAAGCTGTACGTATAACTCCACCATTACGCTCTATCGCCGCAACAACAGACTCGTTGGCATGCTGCACCTCTATATTTATCTTGGCCTTAAAATTGTCCAATCCTTCGTCGGTCAACTGGAAGCCATATTCCATTTCAGCTGGCTTGAGCCTAAGGAGGCCCGAATTACACAATGTGCTTAGATCAATAGGCTGGCCTATATCTATTCGATTTGTGTCAATAAGGACTTGCAATTGCAGAAGAGAAATTTTCGGATATTGCCGTCTCATATGATGGCCCTTGTAATACGGTTCATATGGAAAACGTAGGTAAAATGGCTGATTGCCTGTCTCATAACCCAATCGCATAAAGTTCTGTCGCTGTCCTGAACCCTTGTTGCCAGCGCCGTGCTTATCACCACCGTGCTGGGCGCGTCCACGTTTATCCTAGAAAAGATTGAGATGTTATTTAACCGGTCATGGAAAGTCCGAAACTGCTTACATTCTGTTTGGAATTGGGGTTGGGCCGCAGATTACCGATTTGCACGCGTGGCAAGGTGCGCAATAGCTTCAGTGCCTTGTCTGAGGTCTCACGCAGGTGAGCCATGCTTAATTTGATTAGGTTTTTATTTAACAAACTTGAGAAAATTAAGTAAAAGCAATATTAAGACGAGTGTTGACTAACAGCTGGTGCTGCAAAAATATCGCAGCAGTATCGATATCGATAATACATTGGATCAAAATAGTGGGAGCCGAAAAATATCGAAACAAGAAAAAATACCAGAAAGACACAAATTTCCCTGAAAAGGCACAAAAAGTTGTTGGCAAAATAAAACAAGAGAGGAGAAAAACGAAATAAATGCTGTGAAAAGCGACCAAAACTTTGTGAATTCCAAAAGGAATACTTACTGTTGGTATTGTAGCAATTGACCAATAAGAGGAAAAAATCTACGATAAGATGTTAACTATCCAAAGGAAATCGCTAAAACATTAACTTCAACCGGCCTTCTCTGAACTGCATTCTCATTACTCAATATTGTTGTTGTTGTTGCTGGAGGAGAGGATTCTTCCATGCTTTGTTGCTGCTGCGAATTGTATTCGTATTCGTATTCTGATTTCGTTTTAGCTTACGCAAGCAAAATCCAAGTCGAGCCGAATTAGAGCGGTGTTCGAAATGAAGCTACGCTGGCTATTTCTTCTATTTGGAGCGCTGATCGGAGGAATTGCTGGCGCCTCCATTGATGCAAGTCTGGCCCAGCTACAGCATAGTCTTGTCGATCACAAGGCTTGCCAGGACTTGAAGAAATCATGCTCGCATTTCAATACATTAGACAATCTATCTATGCTGGAATGTGTCCAAACTTTTAGCTCCAGTCAATTGGAAGCCTTACCAGAATCATGTCAGCATGCTATCTGGCTGGAGCAGCGACAGTTGCAAATGCCCATTTGGATTGAACACACATTCCTGCCAATGTATTGTCCAGAGGAGCAGCACAAGCTCCAGAGCTGCCTGAACTCAGTGGATTTGTGGAATTGTCTCGAAGATGAGCGTAGCAGGTTGCCACAATCGAATACCTGTCAACAACACTTAAGGCGGGCTCACCAGGTATTGGGCGAGGACTCTGCCAGTTTGGCAGATTTCTATTTAGCTTGCGGGTCACTGGTGGAGCAACAACAATGCGGTCGTCTAAATGTGGAACACCTGCCCTCCATTCTTTCACAGCTAAGCACTGTGGAGTGTCTGGTCGAGAATCGACATAATAACTTTGATGCCAATTGTAAAATCTCCATCAATATGATACAGCAGCAACATGGCATGTGGCAACTGTTCCAATCCTGCTCAGCAGACCTATCCGCTCTGTGCCCGCAGGAGAAAAACGGCTCGCCTGGAGCTTTCAAATGTTTGGTTAGGCACAAAAACAATCCGGCCATGACTCAGAGTTGTCTGAACAAGCTCTCATTGCAAGATGTGCAATTGGGCAAGGATTATCGAGTCTCGCATGGCCTGGCCAAGGCCTGCAAGGAGGATATAAAACTGAATCATTGCCGCCGCGGCGTAAGTGAAGACAAACAAGTTAGACTGGCCCAGATATTGCTGTGTTTAGAATCCGTTTCCAAGAATGGCACGAAATTAGGTCCAGAGTGTCTAATCGAATTGAGTGACCATCGCCGTATGCTAATGTCCGACTATCAATTGTCGCCAGAGCTGCTTAATGACTGTGCCGATGATATACCAAAATTTTGTCCCGAAGAGCATAAAGCTCAAATGGTCAATGGTCTGGCGTCGGCAACTAGAGGCGAGATAATCCATTGCCTGATGGCTCATGTAAGAGCCCGAAAGCCCCAGCGACGGGTGACTGCGCAATGCCAGAGGGGACTGGAACAGCTTATTAAGGTCAGCGACGCTGGCGAAGATTGGCGTGTTGATCCTGTGCTGAGGCAAGCCTGTAAGCCTGTTGTAGACGCCTCATGCAAGGATGTGGAGGGCGGCGATGCACGGGTAATGAGTTGTCTCATGGAGCGCATTGGATCACCCTCAATGCTGCCCGCATGCGAACAGGCTTTGCTTATCATTGAATATTTTGTGGCGAGAGACTTTAAGCTGGATCCTCAGCTCTACAAACATTGCCGGGACGATGCCATCAAATATTGCAAAGCCAAGCGACAGTGGTACGATGATCCCACCCAGTCGCAGCAAATGGACCCAGAACGCGGACCAATGATATTGCCCTGTCTGCATCGAATGGCCTACAGCGAAGATGAGCATCAGACATTGCGCAAGGATTGTTTTAAGGAAGTCAAACGAGTGATGCGACAGCGAGCCATTTCCGTGGATCTTATGCCTGAGGTGGAGGACTACTGTTTGACAGACCTTTCGCAGTTTTGCTCGGATCGCACCGAGAAGGGTGCGGAAATGGAGTGCCTGCAAAATAATATGGAAAAGCTGCAGCAGGAATGTAAAACTGTGGTTATCAAATACACCGAAGAGGAAGCCGCCCATGTGGAACTGAATCCGGTCATTATGAGCGTATGCAGCGATGCTATGCAGCAGCATTGTTCCGACGTATTGAAAAGTGGCAAGGATAATGGTAAGCCAAACCAATACCTCTCCCACGCTCTCTCTCACTCACTCTCTCTCTCTCTCTCTCTCTAATTCGTTTAGGCGATATGATGGACTGCCTAATAGCCCATAAAAATGATGCCGATTTACGAAAGGATTTGCGCTGTCGTGCGGCCATTGAACACTTTCAGATCATATCATTGAAAAGTTATCATTTTACCACAAAATTCAAGGAGGCATGTCGTCCCTATGTTACACGACATTGCACCGCGAGTGTCACAAAGAATGAGGTGGTCTCTTGTCTCAGTGAAGTGATGCGCAACGATACCATTAAGGCACAACGCCATCAGATTCCCAAGGAGTGCAGGCAACAGGTTAAATCGCAACTATATCAGCAGCGAGAAACGATACAACTGGACCCCAAACTGAGTAATGCCTGTAAAAAGGAATTGCAGCTGTACTGTAATGGCCAAAATGGACCTGGTCAGGTGAATACTAAAAATGCAAGTCATCCAAACATCTAGATAAATGCAAAAACATAAAAATACCTTCGATCCACATCCAAACTTACATTTTGTTCCTTTGTTTTCTTCTTCTATTCACCCCAATAATTTAATTTTGTTTGTTTTTAATTTCCAACTCGTTATTGTAGGCGCTTGAATGTCTTGTGCAACGTACACCCAATTTGGGTAAGGACTGTCATCATGCCATATTTTTGATCAAGGAATCCGAATTGGGTGACAGCGGTACAGATTATACTCTACTTAATACTTGCAAGGATATGATCTACAAATTTTGCCCCAATGACGATTCAGCTAAACTCTTAGATTGCCTCAAAACCTACAAAGATGATCCTAAATTTGATCCGCGTTGTCATTTGGTTGTCGTCAATCGGATGATCGAGCAGAATACCGATTATCGTTTCAATCCCTCGCTCCAAAGTGCCTGTGGGAAGAACATTGATCAATATTGTTCGAATATTGTGGCCACAGCTTTACCCAATGAAGAACTCAATGGCAAGGTGAGTAGTGATTGAGCAATTAATTATTTTACTGTGGATACGCATGTGGTGTTAAGTATAGATTTGATTTATAATAAGCTTAAGCTTTAGAACTCCACATCGTCTCTTTGGAGCCGTCCATTGTTCGGATCATCAATTGTGGCAGTGAGCGTCTGCAGCAAATCGTTGGCGCTTTCCACTTGCAAGTCAATGCGGTTGTATGGTCCTTCGGCACTACTCAAAGAGCTCAAATGCTTGGTCTCTCCATTGATGACAAACGATGTCCATATTTCAATCATTTGACGGGCTATCTGAACATCTGTACTGCCCTCTTCCAAATGATGGGTGGCAAAGATGTAGATATTGTCATTAGAATGATGAACACCGCCATTAAAAGGATAATACGAGTTGTCAAGTTCGTAGCCGAAACGCGTATGATTACCTTCATATTCAAAACTATAGACATAAATGGGCGTGTCATCGGTTTGTCGAGCATAAAGTTTGGTGGCCAAGCTGATGACTGGAGACTTCATATATGTTATGGTTGTCAGCTGCAAATAAGAGAACCATTATTTAACTTTCCAGTTTGATTGTGTAATTGAGAAGGACTTGCATCGAAATAACTTGGCAGTGCCGTCTTATGCTCGTAGCTGTGTAATAATTCTGGCGTATAGAGTAATCGGTAGAGTAAATTATCTGTTAGACCAGTTGTATCATTCATCATATTAATTAATCCTTGCGAGAACTGGCGTACACTCATTGAACTTATATTTGCCATCTGGGCACATAATACATCATAATAGGCTATGAAGAACAAGGATTAAGTAATTGGTCTAATCACAATAACAACAGCAACATCCAACATACTTGCTAATACAAACGATCCATCGTGCTCGGTGAAACCTGTCAGCAGGGGAACCTTTCGCTTATAGGTCTTGATCAACTCATTGGCTTCCTTTGGCAATAAGCCCATCAAATCTCCAGTGATTGGTGAAAAGCGTTCCAATTGCGTTACCTGTAGAATATCGACAACTCTTGCCGCTTGCAAGCACTCGGAGTCACAGGTATCAGAGCAGCCCAGGGCCACGCAAATTCTTTGGGCCTGTGCCAATGGATTAGGGTTAGTGGCCCAAGCAGCGAATATCGACCCCGATTGAACAATGGCACGATGAAAGAGATTCTCATCGGAGCGATAAGGACTCAAGAGCAGAGCACTAGATACACAAGCCCCAGCACTTTGACCAACAATGGTCACCTGATCGGCATTGCCGCCGAACAAATGTATATGTTGCTGTACCCAATCCAGGGCCAAAAGAATGTCAGCAATCGGAGCATTGCCTGGCAGCTCTTTCGATCGGGTTGTTAGCCAACCTAAAGCGCCAACTCTATAATGTGGCACTACCAGGACAATATCTTGCTCGAGCAAATAGTGTGGAGGATGATCCTCCGCGGAGCCGTTGTAAAAGCCACCGCCATAGATATAAAACATCACCGGCTGACGAGCTGTGAGCTGAGATAAAATTTGTGTGTCTGTTGTGTCAATTGTTAATAATTACATCTTACAATCTCTCTATCACTTACATTCTTTGTGTAGACGCAGAGATTAAGGCAATCTTCCAGCTGAGCATCAGATAACTGGCCATCAATATGCGTTATCACTGGACATCGCTGTCCAAAGGTCGAACCGTCAAGTATTTTGGGGAACCAGGCCTTCCGAGCAACCGGTGGCTAGCAAATCGAGTAATTATGAACATTTGGAGAGGCTTATCAACAGATGTTCGGACATATGGTTTTAAAGTTATTCGTCAACGTGACTATTGATATTTACTTGAAAGCGTAATGAGCCAATTGGTGGCTCTGCATAGGGAATACCACGAAATTGCATGAACCTCTGACCTGTCCATGTTGTCTCATCATAGTTGCCTAGCACTTCACCCTGATTGTTGGCCAAAGCAAGGAGAACTGTGTCTCTTGGAGTTGCAGCATCTGCCTGAGATGTACTGAGCGTGATCACTAGCAAACTGACCAGGACCGCACTCAACACACCGCAAGCAGTCAACATTATGTATACACAGCGTCTACGCATCACAGCAAAGTCCAATGATTGACTGAATCGTAGACATGTGCCCAACAACCTAAGTAGTAGAAAAAGCGCAATGGCTCTTACCGAACAGAGATGACTACGTGATACCAAGGAAAGGCACGAAAAGTTTGAAACGAACGACAATTACTAAATTAATATACGCAATTTTCATTAAATTCATGAAACTACTATGTCATACTATAGTATTTGACAAGGAACTTTAGGACTCTGGGTCAAAGTGTTATACCTTTAAGATTGTAATTGGCTTAGTCGGTTGTGTCTCACGCGTTCAACTCTTATCGGAATTTGGATTCATAATCACTATGCCTTTCTTATCTCTTGTTTGTTTTTGCCGGCCTTTTAATGATAGTGCAAAATGCTTAGGTAAATCTTGGCCTATCCAAGAGACAGAACATTACTACTTGACAATCGAAAGGCAATCAAGTGATGCGTTCTATAGACAACGGGATGAATTCATCTAACCTTGGCAATCAATACAATAATAATTTATTTTCTTTTGTGTTTATTTTTCTTTATTAATAAATTGACCTTTCTTTCTTTCAGGTGATTCACTGCCTTAAGGATAAATTTCGTCAATCAGCTCTTGATGAAACTTGTGCCCAGGAGATGGTTAAAATTCTACAAGAACAGGCACTCAATTATAAATTGAATCCATTACTTCAACTGTTTTGTAAATCGGAAATTCAGGAGCTGTGCAAAGCAAATATGGACGCCGATGAGCATGGTCAGGTGGCGGAATGTTTGAAGTCGGCGTTTCTGCAAAAACAAATCATCAATCGTCAATGTCAAGTGGAAGTGGCCACACTTATAGCCGAAGCTAAGGCAGATATTCATGTAGATCCCATATTGGAGTCAGCTTGCACAGTGGATTTGTTGCGATATTGCTCGAGTGTGGCCAGCGGCAATGGACGCAGTGAGTAACAAACGGTTTTCTTGTTTTTTTAATTTCATCATATTTAATACATTAATTTATTTTTAGAGCTAAACTGCTTGCGCACTCTGCTAAAGAATACTCCTAATTCTCTGGACTTAGATTGTCGGGACAAGCTGCAGCGTCGCATTGAAATGTTTCGCAATGCTGATGATACACTAGCTGAACCGCCAAAGGATGTGCAGCAGCTGGTACAACAGGTAGCCAACTCGCCGGCTCGTAAATTTTTCCTTGTGATATTGATGACTGCCACAGGCTTGATTTTCCTCATGGGCATATTCCTGGGTCGTGCCTCTAATCGTGCAATGGGCTTAAAAAATAAATAGAATAGACTGTAGGGTATATCTTCCCTTAAATGATATGTGTCCCTCTCTTTCTATGTGTGTGTGTTTATGTGTGCGTGTGTCTATAATCTATATATATATATATGCGTGTGAGTGCGTGCGTGTCTGTATCTGTGTGTGTGCGTGGATATGTATGAGTGGATTTTAATTCCAACTTGTTCAACCCAACAATCTCCCTTCCAATTACCGCTCCTACTTCCATGCACGCCGCTGCTTGAATATGTTTTTATTAAAAGCAATTTGTGGCCTAATCTTTTATAAGTAATCAATAGGAGACAAAAACTATTAGGGAAGATTTTTTTATGTTGTAACTTTATCCTTCTCAAATGTGTGTATATTAAATTGTATTTTTATAAATTACAAAATAAAAAAATAAATAATTTTGATAGCAACTCCCTTACAGAAACTTGAGCACAAATTGTTATCAGAAGTTTTTCAAATTTGTTAACTTCGGCCGAGATGAAAAATAGGATGACTTGAAAGATTTATGTCAGGAAGTCGGGGAAAATAAATGTTTTGGCAAAATTTAAAAAAGGGATTTTTTCCGAACATTAATGTAGCTTGCAATGAATCTTTGGAAACAAAGTACTCTTTAAAAGGGAATAGAAATTACAAAGAATTGTTAAATATTCTCAAAGCACTTCATTTTGAAAAAAATAAAATTAAAATCGAGTCGAAAGTAAATGGAAAGGCGGATTGTTTTAAAAAATTTCAAAATGTGTAGCATAATTTTGGGGTGATGAATATTTAAAGAATCTTGATGAATGCTGGAATGGTCTCAATTGAAATCCTGTTTAAATGACATTAAATTGTATGTTACAAAAAAAATTTATAAAGCTAAAGGTTCGAATTACTCTATTTTTTGACTCGAGGCCACGAACCAAGAGTAGTTTGTGCTTCGTATATTTTTTACTTGCAGCCTTTTGGCATGTCTGGCAGCACTCGGTAAGAATTTGTGTTGCCAGAGGTATCAAAAAAAGTCAACAAAAACAAAAGTCCGTGGTTAGTTTCAATAAGAAATGCTATCACATACGAATGGCGGATGTGGGTGATAGTGATTAAAGTATTTGTAAAATGTTTGTGCCAGCAGAGCAGGAGTAACACTATTGAGCAACATTGGTGGCAGTTAAATTATAGCCCATTCTTTTTACTGTGACGCCCACACGACTGTTTGTGCTGAGTGTTGTTGTCGGTACAAGGCGTTTGTAAAAGGGGTTGCCAAGGGGCGGCAGAAGCAATCAAGTGGCAACAAGAACGACAACAACAACACCAGCAGCAGCAGGAGAGTAAAATGCAAAAAGTTAATTAGTGTGAACAAAATCATATTGAACAGCCCGTGGTGGCCGGGTCATCCAATTAGGTTTGGGCACCGAGTTATATTCGCGTCATGGAGTTCGCCGATCTGATTAAAACACCCAAGCTGGATGGGGTGTTTCTACATGACCCGCTGCAAGCAAATGCAACAGTTGAGGGTACCCTGTGCATAACGGGCCATCATTTGTTGCTTAGTGCGAGGCAGGAGAATAGCCAAGAATTATGGGTGAGACTTCCCTCCTCCTGTCTTTATTTTGTTTTTGCTTTTTACTTCAGTTAATAAAGCGTAAAGTGGTCCCTTGCTAATTTAATTATATGATCTCCTTCTCCTCCGTTTGGTTGACATTTTGGGCTGTATTTGACATTCAGTTACTCCATAAGAATATCGATTCTGTGGAGAAGAAACCATCGATGGGCCAAAACATTGTCCTGGGTGGTACCATTACACTTAAGTGCAAGGATTTGAGAATTATCTCGTTGGAGATAAAGTATGCCAAGGAGTTTTTCAATGTTGCTGCATCTCTGGAGGCGCTCAGTGCCATACAAAATCCAGAGCTGGACTATCCATTCTTTTACAGACCGATGTACTCCATATTGGAGGATGGTTATACCATGTTTAGGTAATTAACAAATAAGCCCATCTCTTTACATAAATATAAATATATGCGTATATATGAAAATGATCCAATTAATTGCAGGCCAGAGCTGGAATTTGCTAAACTCATTAACGGTGTGGGTGCAATGGGCGGCATTTCTTCCCCCAATGTGGCCAACATAGCAATTTGCTTGCCATCTACATCATGTATATCTGTGGGTGCAACAGCAGGCAGCAGCAATAGCATCGTTGGCATACCCCACCCCCTGCAAAACGGTTTTGCGCTGGATGCAGCAGCCGCTTTGACAGTGGGAGGAGCCACTATGATACTGCCGTCCTGCGAATGGCGTCTCACGAACATTAACAAAGACTTCAGCGTTTGCCCGACATATGGCGCCACGCTAATTGTACCTAAAGCAATTACGGACGAACAGGTTGCTCTTTCTGCCACATTTCGCGATGGTGGACGGTTTCCCATGCTCAGCTACAGGCACGAGAATGGCGTAAGTTATATGCAAGCCATAATTTGATTGGCTTAATTCAATTTTTATTCCAGGCCACTTTGATGCGAAGCTCTCAGCCTTTGTCCATACAAGGTATCAAACGTTGTCGCGCCGATGAGGCCATACTTAACTTAGTTCTGGGGCGCAGCAAAAAGGGATTCATTGTGGACACTTGGGGCAAGGGAAAATCCAATACGGAAACCGATCTTCATTACTCCCAGTGGAAGAAAGTAAATCGATCGATTGGAAATGTTAGCTCACCTGCTTCCATACTGGATAGTTATGCCAAGCTGATAGAGGCCTGCAATGATATAGGCTGCAGCACCGACAAATGGCTCTCTCGTCTTGAGAACAGTGGCTGGATGAGCCTGGTATTAAACTCATTAAATGCTTCATGTGTGGTAGCTCAGTGCTTGGATCAAGAGGGCAGTCCGGTACTAGTTCATGGCGCCAAGGGATTAGACTCAACTCTGATTGTCACATCGCTGGTCCAGATTATACTCAATCCCGATTGCCGTACTGTACGGGGGTATGTTGTAATCATAAATTCTTATCACATTATCTTTAATCTATGAGCTTACTATCTGGAGTTTAGTTTGCAGGCGCTGATTGAGCGAGAATGGATACAGGCGGGTCATCCGTTTGCCTCACGCCATCGCTATGCATGCTACACGCCACATCAGACGCGCAACAAGAATTCTGGGGCTACTTTTGTGCTTTTCCTGGATTGTATTTACCAGTTGTTCACACAGTTTCCGTGCAGCTTTGAATTCAGCACACAGTTGTTGATATTACTATTTGAGCACAGCTACTTCTCGCAATATGGCACTTTTCTCTGCGACTCAGAGAAGGAACGACATGACTTAAAAATCCATACACGAACGACAAGCCTTTGGTCCTATCTGAATCGGCCAGATGTATTACAAACTTTGCTAAATCCTTTGTATGAACCAAATGCCAATGTCATATGGCCATCTGTGGCACCCATTAGCCTGGAATTGTGGGGAGAACTTTATTTACGTTGGGTGGTAGATCAGCGTAGCCTGATTAGTAATATGGCTCAAATTCAGGAACTGGTAACACGCGAGAAGGAGCTTAGAACTCAGGTGAGTTAGAGATTGGAGTGTAAAGGAAGATAAAGGAAGCTAGATATTAAACTTTTCACTTTAGGTTCTTAAACTGCGCAAACAGGCCTTGGAGCTGAGCCAAGATGTCTCCACACTCATGAACCATCATGCTGAATCTGCATAGATGGATGGCTACCTCAGAAGCTGCAACAATCTCTATAACTCCTCCTTCACACGTTTACATACATATTTTTGATACGTTTGAATTTAGTTTAAGTCCATATACACATATACTATATATCTACGATATCTATTATTTCTATTGCAATAAGTCTTAAAGAGTTCCATTTACAACCAAAATTGTGCTGAACAACTGAAAAAATGTAATTATAATATTATACTTGTATTTGGATCAGATTTTGAATCAAAGATCCATTCTAAAACGGTATATATATATATATAAATGTACATATGTAGCTACATAATTACGCTCTCTGTCTTTACAAGCAAATTGCGCTCTCTAAACTAAAGTGAAACTAACATGGCACATGGCAAAACTATCAAATGTTTAATAACAATTTGAGTCAATTTTTGACGCATTTACTTTTATGAAATTTTTAAATATATAAGAAGTCTTCAAAATTGAATATTTATCTATACATACGGTACTAACCTTAATTCAGTGTTTAATGATCAAATTTTAGTATTGTAATCTCAAGAGATTTGCCTTTTTCGAAATGTTTAATGAAATCGCATAAATTTGTAAGCTTTAAAAGTTAAAAACAAAAAAAAAAACAAAAACATTGTAAAATGAAGAACAACCGAAACGGAAATTAATTAATTATGCTATGCATGCGTTGGTACATTAATATTTATAAATGTTTGTAGTTAATATAAATGGCATTGTGTGTTTTTTTCGAATTGTGATCATATTTTGAGAATCAACAGAGAAGTCCTTACATATGTATATAGTATATATGTATGTATATATATACTTATGTTTCTATTGTGCGTATTTTGAGTGTAAATTTGCAAGAATGCTTAAGTGCAATAAATATGTGTTAATTTGCAAGCAGCAAAACAAAAACCATTTCTATTAATTAATCCCTCCATATTTATGTATATAGCTTTCAACGTTTCCATGGATTACCTCTTGGAAGAAATTATAATCTATGGGATTCATTGCTGGAACACAAACATATTTTTTAATTCACATTCACTAAGTAAGACGTAAATTGGAACACAAGGATGTATTTGCCGTTTTCTATAAAGTAAATTAATTTATTGTTTTTACCTACTCCTGCAATTGCTGACAAAAAACCATTGCTAGGCTTTGCTTTATTTTGTTTTCGCTGTAAATACATATATAAAAAGTTTACTTTTGTTGGCGATTGTACAATTGTCTTTGAAAAAAAACAATAACAAAATAGAGTGAAAACGAATTTCTGGGCTCATTGTTCATTACAAAAAAAAAGCAAAATAGACAAAATTAACATAGAGTGGAAAGGAGAAGTTAGAAGAGAAGAATTAACAAAGAATCCAGTTGTCCAGTTCAATCTGTATTGTTGACGGCGGATGAACTGAAATTATGTACGTGTGTGTGTGTGTGTCTTAATTCGAAGCCTCATCCTCCAAAAAGAAGAATTGACCGGAACGCTTCTGTTCCGTATCTTTAACAGAGTTATTTTTATTGATGCGCGGCCTGAAGTTATTGGGATCGCGACGGAAGGTGATGCCGAGCAGTTCTAGGAAACGGTTCATGCCATTCAACAACGATTGTGGCGTAGATGCCGTGGTCTTGACTGAGGGCTGACCTTCGATCACAATGACACGGTCAGCGAGGTAGGTGGCCATAATGAAATCGTGCTCTACAACAAAGCCCGTTTTCTTGGCATGCAAAATGTAACTAAAAAACAAACGAAAAATTAAATCGTTAAAGTCTTTATACAATGGTTGAGGATGAGGAACAACTTACCGCTTGATAACCTTGGCAGCCACCAGACGTTGCTCGGAATCCAAATAGGCGGAGGGCTCATCAATAAGATATACATCTGCTGGTTTGCCCAGACATAGAACCAATGCCACACGCTGCAACTCACCACCAGATAGGTTGGGTACCTCCTGATCCATGATTTCTTCAATCTTCATGGGTTTCATAACATCCGCTATAAACTGCGGATGCACATAGGCATCACGAATCTTGTCATGCAATAAATGACGTACATGGTTTTGGAATTTGGGGGAAATCTTTTGCGGTTTGTACGAGATATTCAACATGGGCAGCTCCACTTCACCATCTGGTTGCAGATTTCCAGCAAGCATTCGAATAAATGTCGTCTTTCCAGTACCATTTTCGCCGAGCAGAACCAAAATTTCCGAATCACTAAAATGGCCTTTTTCCACAGTAAGCTCGAATTTGCCGAGTGTCTTGACCATGGATGGATAAACATAATGATTCATACGCTTAATTTCCTCTTCTGTAGCTGATTCGGAGACCTTAAACGTAAGGGATTCCGTGCGGAAACGCATATTCTCCGTGGGTACAAAACCGTCTAGGAAAATATTGATGCCTTCGCGCACAGAGAAGGGCATAGTGACCACTCCATAGCAACCAGGGACACCATAAAGGCAGCAAATGAAATCAGACAGGTAATCCAGCACAGACAAATCGTGCTCCACAACAATAATGAATCTTTAATAGAAAGAATACAATTATAAAGTCATAATGACTATGGTGCTGGATACTCACTTGGTGGGATGGAGCAGCGAGCGTATGGTAAGGGCAGCATTAAGACGCTGCTTGACATCCAAATACGAAGACGGCTCGTCAAACATGAAGATATCCGCATCCTGTATACACACAGTGGCAATGGCAAATCGCTGCAATTCTCCTCCAGACAGCTGGGCTATATCACGGTCTCGTATGTGCGACAGGTCCAGCATCTCGCATATCTTGGTCTGAATGTTCAGATCATTCTTCTTGTCCAGCAATTCACCAACTTGACCACGCACCGCCTTTGGGATCTGATCGACATACTGCGGCTTGACTAAAGCCTTTAAATTATCTTCCAATATCTTGGTAAAGTAATTCTGCAGCTCTGAGCCACGGAAATAGGCAAGGATTTCCGTCCAGTCGGGTGGACTAGCGAATTTACCCAAATTGGGCTTTTGCTTGCCAGCCAGGATCTTCAGGGCCGTTGACTTGCCAATACCATTTTGGCCAACAAGACCAAGCACTTCGCCCGGACGCGGTATAGGCAAACGATGCAGCTTAAAGGAGTTTTTATTATACCGATGAGTTGTGTGCTTTTCCAGATTGCTGGGCAAATTAATGATTGTGATGGCCTCAAATGGGCATTTCTGCAAGTTAATACACATATTAAGTCATGACAGAAATGGTAAATATTAAGTTCGTACGCACCTTGACACAGATACCACAACCGATGCACAGTTCCTCGGACAATGAGGCTATCTTAGACGTGGGTGTCACCTCAATGCACAGCTTGCCCATGCGCACCACTGGGCAGGATTTCTTGCACTCCTGACGACACCGTTTTGGTTTGCACTTGTCATCGCTGACAATGGCAATACGGGTCTGCTTGTCTGTCTCCTCGTTGTCTTTTCTACGCGACATGGCTGAAAGATATCAATAAATAGAAAATCAAAAAATGTCTCTCACATGTATGTGTTTCAACCAAGTGTCAACGTTGCAAATCTTTCGAACAAACCAGTGCAGCAGCAGCGACTGCTGCTTAGCAAGGTGAACACAGTATGAGAGAGGGGTAGGGTGCTGCATGCAGCATTTAAGTGAAAGTATAACCTCAAATACTGATCAAAACAATTGATTTAAGAATTAAATCGCCATGCACTGTTATGTAGAGAACGCTGACCCCTTTAAAGATGCCGCTCTAGTCCTAAATCGATGTGTATTTACCTGCGAACTAGTCCGAAATTGTTGTAAAACAGGCAGAACGCACGCTCTTGCGTGTCAGCTAACAAGTTTCAAAAGGAGAGCTCGATACTACTCATTTGAGATGGACACATGTCGTGAGTTCAATGGTATGCCATGGTCACACTGTCTGTTTTGTTAACAAACTAAATTTATTTAAATCGAAATAAAGGTGAATTGTTAATTTTTGTCAACAAATTTCGTTGAATTTAATTCTCTTCCTAACTTTTACATATGGTGCTGTAATATCAGTTTTTAAAATTAAAAAGAAAAAATAATTCGATGATTCGATGATTTGCAAAAATTGAGAAAAATATCGATAGCTGGATTAATCGGATTATTTCCCATATCCAGCTCTTTACACGTCGTCGGTTTGCTTAGTTACTTTGCTTGGGGAAAAATGGTCGAAGAAAATCCAAATAATGGGGAAAATCCGGAGAAAACTGATGGCGGAGCAGCCGTGGTGGAGCCACCGAAAATCTTTACTGTCGAAAGTGAGTAATGGGTTACAGCCCCCAATGACCAGATGCAGTTTAACTTAAACGCACGGAGTTGAACTTTCACTATTGCTTTCTCGCCTAAAGTATTGCACATGATTAAGGATGCACAGCAGCAGCATGGTCTGCGTCATGGTGACTATCAGCGCTATCGTGGATATTGCACGCGTCGCATACGACGTCTCCGCAAGGCATTAAAGTATCCGCAGGGCGACAAGCGCCACTTCAAACGCCGTGATGTGACCCTTACCCAATTGACGGGTAAAAAAGCTGATGAGCGCTTTATTCACATTCCTCTGATCAGTTCCGAGCGAGCCTGGGCCTATGCCATGCAGCTGAAGCAAGAGGCAAATACGGAACCAAGGAAGCGCTTCCATTTGATCAACAAGTTACGTCGGGCCTGTTTCTATGCTCTGCAATTGCAAGAGTTGTGCAATGTAAGATTGACAAATGTTATTAATGTGTATGTACTTTTATTACTTTTTCCATTTTTTCTTGTGACAGTCGGAGGTCTTTGACGCCCGTACGAAGCTGGAATGTGAAGCCTATGTAGCCTGGATGCATGGCACTCTGCATTTTGAGCTGCAGCTTTGGAAGTCGGCGGGCGAGCATTTAAAACGCGCCCAGGTAGTCTATGAGAATCTGGCCAAGGCCTTACCCGATGACGAGCAGGAGCTGTATCGTGCCAAGGTTAATGAGTTCGCGCCCAATCTCCGTTACTGTGCCTACAACATCAGTGGTGGGGCTAGCGGGGGCAAGATCGACGAGATTCTCGAGCTGCGTGCCCAGGGAGTACTCGAAAATCTTGATGTGTTGGTCAGCCAAACGAAGACAGAAAGTAGCGAAGGCCTGCAGACAATCGACTGGCGTGGACGAAAGGTTACTGTGCGACCAGAGAAGGTGCGTCTGTTCCTACTTAGTGCCCAGGAGCTAGACAAGTCCCTGGCCAAGACAACCAAATTAGACGGCAAAATTGAACTAATCGAACGCATTCTAATGGACTGCAAGGATGCCATTCAGGCGGTAAGGGATGAAATTAAACAGGATCCTAAACTGCGATCATTGACGACCGGTCAAACAGTGTCTGGCGTGCAATATTTGCTAGCCTATTTGAGTTATATACGCCATAGCCGGACTCTCCAGCGTAATCTTTGCCTTGTGGACCAGGTAAGACATTGAAGCAAGCATTGCCATTTCTTCCATTTCAATCCTTTATTGTTTTGATTCTCAGGCCAAGCTCAACTTTGACGATCCCAATCAAAAATCCCAAATCGTTGGCGATGGCAAACGTGTTCGCTCTCAGGATTTGGCCCGCCTTTATGAGATCATTTTGCAGAATGTGACAGAAATGCAGCAAATCGCCGGCATGGAGGAGGATGTTCAGTATCAGAGTGAAGTTGCCAATTTGGCCATTACATTTAAGGCGTTCCGCTGTTATTACATTGCTCTTACGCTCATCGACATGAAGAAATGGAAAGAAGCTGTGGCTCTCTATGAGCGCGCTTCCAACTATGCCACTGAGGCTCTGAAAGGGAAATCATCCTCAGAGTTCCAAATGCAGGCGGAGCTCAAACAAGTTGTATCCACCATCGATGGCTGCAAGTTTTCGGCCCACGCCTACAGCGTTTTAGAGGATGACACAAAGGAGGATGCCGGTGGCTCCTCATCCAAATCCCAGAAGACAACGAAACCGCTTTATGAGCGTCTATCAGAGTACAAGGAGGATCAGCCGCTTCATACCAAGACACCAAATGTGTTCAAACTTACTCCAGATATGGAACCTATTCCCTGCAAGCCCCTGTTCTTTGATTTGGCAATGAACTATATGGAATTGCCATCGCTGGAATCCAAGTTGGAATCATCTGGCAAGAAGGGCGCCTCCATAACGGGCTTCGTTAAAGGCTTCTTGGGTTGGGGCGGCGGCGGCAACAAGTGAGAGATTCCTCACTCAAAAATGCCCTCTTTCTCTTTATCTGCTTATTTTTTGGATTCCACGCATTTAATGTCGCCCTTAGACAACTTTTTGTCTAGGCTAAGGAATTAGTTTGTTGTTTTATATTTGTTTTTTGGCTTTCTACATACACACATACACTACTCGCGCGGCAATTGTATAAACAAAATATTATTTTTTTTCTATGTCAACACCGAACATTTATGGGTTCCAACAAAGTGAACAATTATTGGTAATAAAGAATTTTACAATAGACCGATGACGTGTCCTTACTAAAGTTTAGACATCTAATAGACACAAAGCAATCACAATAGTTATATTTTTAATCAATTTATTGATAAACTAATACTACATCACTTTGAATCAAAGAATGCAACCGAATTGATAACGGTTACTCTACATATCGGTATACTAATATCATTTTGGTTATCATAGCAAAAATATATTAATAACTTCGGATTAATTTTCAAAATCAATCGGATTCTGATCGGATCCAAATCTGTCCAAGCACCAGTAGCTTGGGGAAAAGCAAGCCAAAGCTTATGTATTATTCGTGTAGGCTAAATGGATGTTGCTGCATCTATGTATTATATTTGTATCGGTTCCGTAATGGTATGGAGGTATTATAATGGTTAACAATTTATCTGTAATGTCAATTGAATTCGATTCTATAGGTTGTAGAAGGGTTGCATTCCCTGCTTTATAAATACTCATAATTTCGCCTGCATCTCCTCCAGATAGCCATGCTCATAGAACTCCATGGCCAACTCCCTAATACGCAAATGGTATTCCGGTGTTAGCTTTAGGGTGTATTTAATCTCCTTGCCGTTGCGATTTAGTTCGCTTATCACATCGAGATTGGGTAGATTATTTGGATCAAAGGTGACCGCTGGCAGTATCCACATACATATGGCCAGACCATAGTGCACTTGTCGCACATATTCGGCGCTGAGTCGCTGCAGTGAAAATGTTTCACATAGCCCAGCCAGTTCTTTTGCTGCCGGTGTGTGCCTTAACTGATGGCCTAGTTCCCTGGCCAAAGCCTCGGCATAGGCAGCCAGCATGGTGTCTGTGTGCACATCCCTTAGTTGTCTTCTTGTGCTGGTGTATATAAAGTGCAGTATGTCAAACACCGGCGATGTACGTCGCATTGCCTGCAGATCAAAGAATATGGCCTCCTCGGGCTGGGATCGAAACATGATGTTGTTCACCCACAAATCACCGTGGCACACAACACTAAGAGGAGACTCGGCTGCTGCATTAATTTGCCGCTGCAGTTGCTCAAACAGTTTGGGTTGCAATTGCTGAATGAGGCGTATGGGTGCGGTCAGGCTGCCATCGGCATTGGACGAATGTAGACTATCCAAGGCCTGCTGAACCGATGTGTCCAATATATGAGAATAGAAGTCAGCCGCCTGCTGGCAGTATACAATCTCGCTCATATGTCCACATTTCTCAGCGAAATGCAACGATTCTAGTTGCTGGGCAGCCAAGGAAGCGGCATGCAATTGTGCTAGTTTCTGCAACAACAACAATCCGCTATGAACCAATTGCGATTACTTAGGAGTTCTGGTAAATTACTCACTTACCTTCATCACCAGCAGGCAATGGCGAAGTTCCAGGCCAGCCAAACGATTCTGCATGCGAAATCCCAAAGATTTCAGATCCTGCAGCACTATAATCGGTTCTCCACTCTCGCCCTGGTCGTGGGTGTCGGCTATATGGCATAGCGGGAACAACTGATGTTGGCTATAGCGACGTAAAACAGGCACCAAATGACGATAGACATTAATCTCATTGCTGAAGGCCTCCTCGCAACGGTAAAGCTGACGTCGCGACAGACTGGGAATTTGTCGTTTGATAATCACAGTGACTAAAATGAAATAGTAAGAGATATTACAAGAGAGTACAACAGAGAGGTAAAGAGAGAGAGAGAGCGCCATCACGGCAAACAGCTGTTTTTTGTTTATAAAAATTTATGAATGAAATTTGTGATGGGTGGCCTTGTGTGTCTGTGTATGTGTGTGAGAGTCGAGTTTGCTCTCTTTCTCTCCCTCTCTCTCTCTATTTCTCTTTCTCTGCCAGTAGCTCTCTCTCTCTATTTTGTATGTGTGTAAGTGTGTATGGGAGTATGCGTCCTGACCTTTAGCAAATGTATGCATATAGATATATATATATTACGTATACGTATGGGTGTATTGCATTTAGAACGCGTGGAACAAGGCCATTTGACGCCGCCGCCGACGCCACATAACAAAAACAACAAAAAATATATATACATATATCTATAATGCTATAATGACTTAACTATGCATCTGCTGAGAGATACCCTAAAAGGTTAAAAAAAAAATTGCATAATCAGGATACAGGACATTGACCATTTAAAATGGGATAAAACTTAATCTCCCTTTCTTCTAACAATCTAATTTCCTTATCATTAGCAGCAAACAGCAAGTTAAATGCATTTACTTGAAACTCTACTAACTAAACTAATATGTACTAATGCTGATACATTTATAAGAAAAATAAATAAGTAAACAATTTAGCAAATTCTGCTGTAAAGTACAATAATGAGCATTAGTTTTACAAATTGCTAGTCGGCAGAGAATTATAAAATCGTTTTTTGGACTATATTCCCTCACTGCGGTACTTCTTGTTACTCGCCACTAATTATCCATATACTCTTTTCCATTACAGGGTATGTATGTATATGTATGCATGTGGCAATAAAATCAATAGGTTTTAACACGAAACAATAGTGGAGGAGGCCTCTTCCTACCTCCCTATAGGTTATTTACCCTTTTCGCTGGATGCCAGTACTTGATCTTGCTGTTGATGCTGCTGCTTCTTCTGCTGCTTTTGCTGCTGCTGCTGCTGTTCTTCCTCATCATTTGCCTTGCTGATTGTCACACGTTTCACCACAGACATATAATTATCGCCACTGCTACTGCCCGCACTGCACGCAATGTGGGCAATGCTAAAGGATACCAAATTATTTTGACTAAACAATTTACGTAAATGATCGACATTCTCCTCATATTGATTCGGAATGGAGCCCGCGGCATTGGCATCGACTAGACTGATGTCAAATGACTCTAAGGCCATTGCCATGGCACCATTCGAAGGTCCTCCTCCTCCGGTTGTTGCCGTGGGCTGGGTCATTGCCATAGCGTCCGCCTCCATTGCACTTGGCTGTCGATGGTTAACTGTGAATGGTTCTGATTGCCGAATTGTGTGCCAGTTCTTAAATTCTGCATTTGCAGCATTTTCTTTGATTTGGCTTTGCCCTATACATGTGACACCGAATTGAATGCAGGTCACTTATAAGATACGATTATTAATACTATAATTTTACTTCTTCTGACAATTTTTTGTTTTGCTGTGTTCTGTGTTTTAGCACAGTTCTGCGAAATGCGTCAAAAGTTGGCAAACAAAATAACCGCGCGGACTGCACAGCGAAAACGAACTGACTCAGTTTATCCAAATGCAATGAGAGAAGCCGACAGAGAATGCACTCAGAAGCATTGCACCACATACCCCACACAGTCACACACACACACACACACACACATATGTACACTCATGTGGACACACTTGAGTCTAGCGGCAGCTGGTTTTGCTCTCTTTTCATTGAATTTGAAAGCCGGTAGCCAACTAGTCAGACACACAGACAAGCGCGTTTGTCAGTCTCCACCTGGATGGAGACTTTGTAGGTAAACATGTTGCCAGGGTTTGCTCTCTATCTATCTATGCATGTGCATGTATGTACATATGTGTGTATGTCTGGCGCTTTGTCTCTCTGGTTCAAGGTTAACCTTACTTCTAGTTGCCTACTTTTCCTCTCCACGGGCGCACTTTCACTCAGCATGCATTTGCCGATTCGTATACGTAATGTAGGTACAACGGATGTGGTTGCTCATACGCCGCATGTGGTTCATAGTCGTTTGCATTGTGCCACAAATTCGTGCACTTGAAATTGCATTGGCTCGTCCTTGATAACTGCATAGCCCACCCAGCTGCGTGTGGGTCGAGGTAAATTGTGAACATGAATTCAAGTAAATAAATTCAATGAATTTAACAAAAATAACAAAAAACACCCTGAGGGGAGATTGCATTTGTTATGTTCTAAGGTTTTTCCATAAAGAGTAATGCAAAATCATTATCTGTAATCCATACATACATACGTATACATAAATTGTTGTACTTTTCCGGATATCGATTTACAAATAATTGGATACCAAATATATACGTATGGGTAAACAAAATGCTAATTTGCGTACGCATTCCAGATTTTTTTAATTACAATTTTTAAGATATTTACTTCGACCTATCAAAATAAAATCATTTATGTAATTTAATGTAGGAATAAAGATATGTTCACCAGAAAAAAATCAATTGTACGACCATTTCTAATATTTAAATGCATTAGAAAATTTCATCCTTTAAACAAAACACAAGTTTTCTTACACAAGTTTTTCTTTTCGATCAAGGATAGAAAGCACATTGCATAGGTATGCATAGGTTCCATACTTTTGTTGGATAATGCCAAGTAGATAATTTATAAGTTTTTAACTATACATACATATATAGGCCATCATAATGGGATCTTTAGGTAACATTTGCTTTCTGAATCGAGGGTCCCTTAAGTTTTGTACGAATAAAGTATGAGAATGCAAACTCTTAACTTTGCTTATCTGTAACTTAGCCCAATTTTAACCGATTTTCGAACCTTTTAATGAATTCTGAATTCTTTTGGAAATCTTGCAAGTGCAAAGAATTCCAATAAACATTAATTTCATGAAATTCCAATCTAGTCATATAACGCTAACTTTGTCAATTTGTAATTCTGGCAATTTTTAATCGTTTTTTAAAATTCATATATCAGTTTTCTTTATAGCTCGCAAATAACTGTTGACAGTTTCAGAATAAGTGTTGTTCAATGAAACTTTAAAAAAAAAGTCCGATAGCAACCGATTGTTTTTTTCATATAATAATTTTGCTCGCACTCAATCGATGAGCAGTTTATTATACCCTTGCAAAAAGGGTATATTAATTTTGGTCAAAAGTGTGCAACGCATAGAAGGAAGCATCTCCGACCATATAAAGTATATATATTCTTGATCAGCACGACGAGACGAGTTCAAATTGCCATGTCCGTCCGTCTGGATCAACGCAAACTCCTCCTAGAACGTTGGAGCTACAGAGCTGAAATTTTGCATGTAGGCTTGTATATACTGCAGGCGTTGTATATCTCGGATTCAGCCGGATCGGACCACTATATCATATAGCTCCCATACAAATGGCAAAGTCACCAACAGTGACTTTTCTTAATAACTTCGTTATTTTCTGAGCTATTGTCATGAAATTGAATATTGGTGAGTGAATTACACATGTAAACGACTGTGCCAAATTTGATCAAGATCAAGAGGGTGACTATATCATATAGCTTCCATAGGAACGATCTTTCGAAAACAGTGACTTTTGTCAATAACTTCGTTACTTTTGACGCGATTGCTTTCAAATTAAACATTTGTTAGTTTATTATATCTGTTAATGACTGTGCCGAATTTGATCAAGATCGGGTTACTATATCATATATGTAGCTCCTATAGGAACGATCGGAGAAAAACAGTGACTTTGATCAATATCTTAGTTTTTTCCTATGCTAAGATTGTAGGCCGTTCTTTAGCCTTTTTTGCTTAAACGTTTTTCTACTTGATGGCTATAGGTAAGGAAAGAGTTACCAAAAAAATTGCAAGGGTATACAAACTGTGACGCGGTCGAAGTTAGCCCCGGCCCTCTGGTTTTTCAATTTAGTTAGCTCTGCTCATTCCCTTACTGTTCTTATAAGTTCGCATTGAAACCTCGAAAACTAAAGTTTGGCGATATTTCGTTTAGAAATTGGCTAAAATACATTCTAAAAAAGTCAGATTAACCAAAAATTCATGTTAAAAATTCTAGCAAAAAAACATTATCTGTGCGGATCGCGTTTGACCTTTTTTTCTTCATATCAAAAAGTGATCTTATTTGTATTATGACTCCGCAAACTAATATTTATGGATTCTTGATTATAGTAGGCCCCTATCTGGCTTAACCCGGCACTGATTACATATGAGATCCCGATTATTACGCACAGCAGGCCAAAATGAATGTAAGAGTGCACCAATTCCCCAATCTGACATCATAGTTGTATTAGCAAAGTTCAAACACCATGCTCATTAACAGCTGCGGAAAAAAATCTCCTTCAGAAATGAAGTTTAAACAATGGATCGATCGACCCCAGCAATTTGTTTATTTAATATGCAACTACAAAGTTGGCTAAATGGCCATTTATTAAATATTATTAATGAAAGAATTCAAGTTCATATATACTGACGGTTCTATGTCAGACTCTGGTACCTCTTACAGCATAACCACCGAAACGGAAATCATAAAATATTCCCAATTACCCAACCACAGCTCAATCTTCACTGCTGAAATCTCAGCTATTTTAGACGCATGCTTACTGGCAAAACAATCAAACCGACATCATGCAATCTGCACAGACTCACTCTCAGCTCTAAAGTCGATCGAAAACATCAGCAACCACAACTACTACTGTTCCACAATTCGAGACATCATATCCTACAAATATCCAAAATTAATACTAATATGGGTACCAGGACACACCAACATAGCGGGAAATGAAACAGCGGACAGAGCAGCACGCCAAGCTCTTCTCTACCCCTTGACATTTAAGAACAACTACAATACAAAAGACACACAAAAACTCCTAACAAAACTCTTCAAACAGTACAGGGACGAGCTATGGCAACAATCCTCCCCACACTACAGAAGAGCCAACTCCACAAAACTCTCAATAAGCGAATACTCCTCAGTTAATAATAGAGTAGACCTTATAAAATTTGCAAGAATTCGCCTGGGACACTCGGCACTCACACATAGTTACATACTAAACAGAGACCCCATACCAATGTGCCATTCTTGTAACACCACCCTAACAATTAACCATATAATCGCAGAATGCAGAGATCTTAATCGAGCAAGAACACAATTCCTGCACCCAAACCCCTACGAAACCATAGCTTACCCTTCCAACAAAAATATCACTGCACTAATCAAATTTTTAAAAGCAACCAACATATACCACAAAATATAAAACCCCCCCCATAAATTTGAAAGATACAAAAAATTACTTGAATTATATGTAGATATTAAAGGTAATAAAATTATTAATATATAAGAACAACTACTGTAAATAAATATTTAAGTAGATTTAAACAAAAATCAATTAGTCCATTTGTTACCTTAAGGCCTAGTAGCTATAGCTAGTAAGAAGATTGGCTTTAATTTACAATCACTGCCCAATCACAGTATAAATAAATAAATAAATAAATAAATATTAAAATTTGCCACGGCCAATAAATATCGAAAAAGAAAAAAAAAGAAACCGCTCCCAAAAAAGCAAAACAAAATAACATATAACACACAAACCACAACACAAGACATAGTCTCAAACAATGTATGTAAATACCAACTAGAAATCGAGATATACATACGCACCAGTAAGAGATGATGAGGAAAGTTCAAGGGCAAAGCCATAACAAAATGTCCAGTAGTGAGCTGAGCCCCGAATCCAGCAGCGCCCCAGCAAACAGCTTCCGCCAGCTGTCTGCTGATCGGCCGATGTAGTTGAATAACCCTAAGACAAACGCACATACGACTAGAGGAAATAGGGGTCAAACATGTGCAGCCAGCAAAGAGCGCAGACGTGAACTTAACGCTCAAACGCCAATTCAGCATTCCAGATTATTATTTTAAGACCTATTTCTATAATAAACTGAAGAAAATATGAAAATATGGATGACGAAAACGTTTAACGAAATTTGAGCTGGACAAACAATAAAACAATAAAACCAGGCAAACAGAATTGTAAATTGGATTGTTTTACCTTTTTATACCATACACCCATAGGGTGAAATGGTATATTAAAGTCGCCAAAATGTATGTAACAGGCAGAAGGAAGCTTTTCCGACCCCATAAAGTATATATAACCCATAAAGTATATTTAACTGGTGTATGGTATACCTGAGTCGGCGAAACGACTCATTTAGTTCATTTTGCTTTATATACTTATTCTTTACCGGACAGAGTCAAAAATATATATATAATTATACTACGCATGACAATTGTCATAAGACTGATCATAACAAAATGTTCTCAAGATCAGGAAAAAATCCTCCTGATATTCGGGCTGCTGGAAAATTGATCGATGCCCAAAAACAGAAAGGGGCTAAGAGAAGAAATGAAAAAACTCTTTCGCCCATATCCAAATCGAAGCGGGCAAGTGGACAGGCTATGCTCTCGACCGCTACTACAAGTCAACAAGCAACCTTACTAACAGATATGCCATTCTTGACGCAGATGTTGACTGTGCTGAGGACACCCTCGCGAAAGCCAAACTGGTGATCCGACAAGAAACGGCATACATTAATATACGATTTAGGATCGTTCTCTCGTTTCTCAACTTTATGAATCATTATGATTGCGGCCATTTTAAACTGCTTAGGGCTGGACTCTTAGAATAATATTCAAAATTAGTGCTATGTCGATAATAGCCAGGATAGGCACGGTTGCTTGGTTGCTGCTTTATTGCTGGCTGTAACAACAGTTTGCCGTGGTTTTGGTTTTCCCTTAAGCGGATTACTAGTGCTTGGTGTTTGGTTTTGCGAATCCTGGCCAATATAAGTAGCTTTGTCCATTGGACTGTTAACAGCGTCGTCTTCTGTTTACGTACACTGCATTGCTCCGATTTGGCTTTATAATGTGCATATATGGGGAATTGCTGCGAAGTCTATTGACAAACTCATACAGGTACTTCGGAATTGCGCTGTGCGCCAAATTACAAACTGCCATAGCAAGTGCGTCTCAACCTGCGTACAGTGGAGGAGCAGATCGGTAGACACACTTGCACTTAACACCCGGCTCATTGGACACCGTAGTATCCTCGCAAGACTAAGAAGAATGGGCAACACCAACATCAATATTTCTAGATTTCTTGGATATAGCAATGAGGTTTGGTTCTTTTGTGTTATTAAGATACTAATTATGTACCTATGTATGTATGGATTCAGCGCTTAAATAAATTTCTAAAATTTATTGCAGTCCTTGGCAATAATATTTTTACTTTTTGAAATTTCTTTCCCTGCAACTCAATACAAAACATTATTACACTTCTTACTACAATTTTTTCTTCTTATTCCACACATACAGTTCATGTAGCGTTGCGTCTGTGTGTGTATGCATGTGCTCTGTTGATTTGGTGATGACCAAGAAGTAGGCAACCCTTTTAAAAAATGCATGTTATTCACCCTAAAAGTATGACTTACAAATTGTCTAGGTGTGTAAGCTTCAAATAACAAGTCGAAAAAACGAAAAAGTCCGCGTCACTAGGTCCTGGAATCTCCTTCGGATAGCTAAGAAAAAGGACCTTTTTTACAAATCGCCATCCTCGAAACCCAACTCTTTTCGTCCTGCGGCAGGATTTCCAAATTTTAGAGCCAAAAAACGAAAAAGGATAACTTTCTCGATGCCATATCTCGACAGGACATTAACCAGCATTGACAAGACAAGGCTTTTAATGTTCTCCAGGATCAAAACAAAAAAAATGTCAAAAAAGTTGCAAAAATCCATGAATGCCCTTTTCACTCGGTCATTTTGTGGGAATGTCCTTTTGTAATCCTGCATTCTTCTTTTAATGAAAAATAGCAAATATCTCGCGAGTCCGTAAGTGCTGTCAAGAAATTCCAATCGTCAAGGACTACCGTTGGTGCAAAGGTCATATCGATATTCCTGTGGAAAGCTGAGACATCAAGGTTTTTGTTCAAGTTTTTTTGCCCACTTTGTACAATTTGGGACTTGGAAAAATTACAATTCGAAAGAAGGGAAAAGTCCTCATAACTCGATCGTTTTAACAATGAGCGGGATATCCTTTAGCCAGATGGATATCCTTGTTTGTCCGCATCGACTAAGAACACCAGGTCCTGGAATGTCTTTCGAGAAGCTGCCCAAAACATTTGCCCAGATGGGAATCCTTGTTCATTGCATCGACTGAAATAATAAATTTGTTTATGCTTTATTTTGTTAGTAAATTCAGCTTATTTTGTTTTTTTATACCCTTGCAAAAAGGGTATATTAAGTTTGGTCAGAAGTGTGCAACGCATAGAAGGAAGCATTTCCGACCATATAAAGTATATATATTCTTGATCAGCACGACGAGACGAGTTCATATAGCCATGTCCGTCCGTCCGTCTGGATCAACGCAAACTCCTCCTAGACCATAAGAGCTACAGAGCTGAAATTTTGCATGTTAGCTTGTATATACTGCAGGGGTTGTATATCTCAGCCGGATCGGACCACTATATCATATAGCTCCCATACAAACCGCAATGTCACGAACAGTGACTTTTCTCAATAACTTCGTTATTTTCTGAGCTATTGTAGAAATTTAATATTGGTGAGTTTATTATACATATAAACGACTATGCCAAATTAAATCAAGATCGGATGACTATATCATATAGCTCCCATAGGAACGATCGGTCGAAAACAGTGACTTTCTTCAATAACTTTGTTACTTTTGACGCGATTGCTTTCAAATTAAATATTTGTTAGTTTAGTATATCTGTTAATGACTCTGCCGAATTTGATAAATATCGGGTTACTATATCATATAGCTATGGCATATAGCAGTGACTTTAATCAATATCTTCGTTATTTCCTATACTAAGATTGTAGGCCGTTCTTTCGCAAACTTTAGCCTTTTTAGATAAAATGTTTTTCCACTTCCACTTCCAACCAAGGCAAGTTCTTCGTGGCCATTCATGGAACATTTTTGCAGTTGACATACAGACGCGATGAATTCGATAATCGATCTTTAAAGAGGATAAATGAAAGTCAGAGGAAACCCAATTTAATCACAATCAATCAAGGTTCCTGTGTAAAAAAGCGTCACGCGTATTGAAACATTGACGAACTGGTGGAGTCTGTGTCGAATTGGTCTCAATTTGGCGCTGCTTGGCGCATCCTCTGCGACGGAGCACTCTTGAAAGCAGAGCGCCTTATTCTAGTAAACTAAGCAAACTTAGTTTTGATTTAATTTTCAATTCAATTTTTTTTTTCATAAAATAATTTGGCAAAATTGGTAAACATATAAGTTCTCAAAATGTAAATTCAGACTCAAAGACTTTATTCTTACCTACAAATGAAGAAATTAAATACTGTTCATTGTCATAATTTATCTTGCTTGAAATAATATCATGATCATAAGCGTGATTTACATTCCAAAAAATTGAGTTTAAAAAGCATTAAAACGGTATATTATTTTTGAAAATCGTTTTAAACTTGTCAAAGTTCAACTCATAAGTAATCAAAACCAAGTTAAACTCACAAAGCTACAGATTCGAAGATTTCAGCGCTTTTAAGAATTTTTAAAACTTTTCAAATTAAATTTTTGTCATTTACCCAATTTGCTCAGAACTTTTCAGTGCTTAAAAATTTTGTTTACAGCGCTCTGAAACCAAGGAAGCCCCTCAAGGCGCTGGACCCGTAGAATTTGTTAATGATCCTATAAGGCTAGTCCAGCACTGTGAACTATATGATATAGCCCTCTGATCTTGTTGAAACTTGGCACAGTCATGGGTACGTCTATTGAACTAAAACGTAATTATGTGTATGACAACTTTTTTCGAACAATCTAATTCTATAAAAGCTAAAATATAATAAAAATTCTACAATTTTACAATTTAAGTAGTTTTAATTGTTTTTTCCCCCCGTAATTGTTCCAGTGTATTCCCCTGACATTTCACTAAAAATTTAATTGTAAACTTAGTAATTTTTATGAACGTTAAGATTAATGATAGGTCTATTAGTATTCAATGCCAATGTTCTTACACATGAGATCCTGACTATTGCACAAATCCAAAATTCGCCAATCTGACATCATAGTTGAGAATTAACTAATTTTAATTAGCAAAGTTCAAAGACCATGCTCATTAACAGCTGCGGAAAAAAATCTCCTTCAGAAATGAAGTTTAAACAATGGATTGATCGACCCCAGCAATTTGTTTATTTAATATGCGACTACAAAGTTGGCTAAATGGCCATTTATTAAATATCAAAATTTGCCACGGCCAATAAATATCGAAAAAAAGAAACCGCTCCCAAAAAAGCAAAACAAAATAACATATAACACACAAACCACAACACAAGACATAGTCTCAAACAATGTATGTAAATACCAACTAGAAATCGAGATATACATACGCACCAGTAAGAGATGATGAGGAAAGTTCAAGGGCAAAGCCATAGCAAAATGTCCAGTAGTGAGCTGAGCCCCGAATCCAGCAGCGCCCCAGCAAACAGCTTCCGCCTGCTGTCTGCTGATCGGCCGATGTAGTTGAATAACCCCAAGACAAACGCACATACTTACGACCAGAGCAAATTGGGGTCAAACATGTGCAGCCAGCAAAGAGCTCAGACTTGGACTTAGTGTTCAAAGCGACTACTCCTCCCGCCCTCCTCTTGATCCACTCCTCGCTGCACGCACACCCACCCGCCCTTGCCACTAGACCGCCCCGATTAAAGTCAAAGACTCAACATTATATTCAGGGTCAAACAGCACTTTCAAAAATACATACATATATCTCACCAAGCTAGCACTCGGATTCGGAATTGGATTTAGATTCGGATTCTAAATAAACTTGTCAATCATACATATGTACCTGACATATCTTTGTATCTGTATCTGTATTTGTATCTGTAAATATATGTATCTGTATCTCTATCTTTCTATCATCTGTGTCCGCATCTGACCTTTTTTGGCGGGCATTTTTGTAGAGCATGAGAAAAATAAATAGAGAGACGGAGACGTAAAATATTATATACACATATTATATCATTGATTTTAATTGCTTTAAAAGTGTGTGCTTTTTGCCTAGGCCTAGGTCAGCTCAATTGTGCACTAACACTAATTAAAAGCACCATAATTAATTTAATAAAAATTTAAGGCAGCTAAGCCAAAGCCGAACACTCGACTAGAAAAATTTTGGCTCATTCTTGATTTTGAGTGTGTTTTTGTCCCCCCCACGAATTAAATTCGATTCAACTCAAAGTTGCTCGCTTGAGTTATTCGTTTCTCCGTTGTTGTTGTTATCGTTGTTGTGGTTGTTGTTGTACTTTTTGTGGCATTCAACGGCTAGAGCATAAAAGTTCGCTACCTTGTTATTCTATGATCAGTTTACAGCCTCAACAACTTCAGCCAGGTGTTCCAGTTACAGTTAAAAACGGATTAAAATAATAATAATATACATATATATATATATATATAAAACCAAAAGTGTGTGAGTGCATTATTAATCGTGTGGGCGTATCGCACCAAAACGATCGACCAAATCATGTCTTTATCTACCAAATCAAATAACCTTGACATTGGCTTTTATATAATTTACATAAACTAAATGACATTTTGTGGACTTTGACTATGTAAATGCATTAATCTATTTTTTTTGTTTTTTTTACGACGCATAATCAAAAGTACATTGAAGGTTCAATAAATAAGGCCCTAAAAATAATTGGCATATAGTGATCATCTCGGGAATGAAATCGAAATAAAACTAAAAGTGATGGATGATAGGACTCACAAGAAATATTTGTTCGATTCAAGTGAATTTAAAGGATTATAAAACTAAGAAACTGTTAAGGAAATATCCTTGAATGTGTAATAAACAATTGGTTTTGGCAAGTTTTTCCAATTACGTCCAATAATGTGGGGTTTTACTGTAGCTGCTTTTTTGATATTGTTCAAATTGGACCACTTTCTGGTTTAACAATTAAAAGTTCGCCAAATGTCCGAGTCTTATCAATAAAAAACAAGCCAGTTTGAGAGTCGCAAAAAAAAACAAAAAAAAAGTTCATGGATAAGCCATATGTATGTATGTATACGTTAAGCAAAGATCTCTTGCTCCACTTGGCCATGTGAGCGATAATTGATTTTCCCGTAAATAATTTATGACGCACGACGCTGACAGGTGGACCGACACTTGTAGATTAAAACTGTCCGCTACCGTCTATCGAACGGTCATAAATCTACCCCAGTTGTGACCCCCACAATCCCCCCACACAACAGCAGCTCGCACACACCCCAACAGCCTCTCATCAGCCTTTTTTTCCACTCATAATAATGACTTGGCTTCATTTCCTTTGTATATTTTTTAGAGCCATGTTGCCCACCTGTTGCCATCAAATTGTTGCAGTCTTGTTGTTATCTTTGCTGTCATTGAGCTTCAGTGTCTTGCCTGTCCAGGGTCAATTCTTCTATCATCAGGCTTTGGCCAATAGCCAGCGTTCAGCATATGAGCCTGCCTCGCCCTATCAGGGTTATGCCACAGCCGATGCTCATCCATCTGTTGTCCAAAATGCTCATTGGGAATCCGAATTGCCAGCGGAATTATCAAAGAGTTCACGTTTCTACAATGATCCGGTTATTGCTGCCAACTTGGCCAAGGAATCGCTGCTGACTAGAAAAGAAATGGCTGTAATCGATCGCGAGGCTGAGAAAATACCAAGGGAACAGGTCTATAAGCTATTCAAAAATGCAGGATATCTGAGTCGCAGATAAGAATTATGAAAATTATGAATTTCAATTGTGCCTTGTTGTATTCTAGTTCGATAAGATTGTTAATAAATTGTACATAAATAGCAAAACAGACAGTTTTCTCTCACAAAGATTACATATGTATGTGTGTGTGTGTGTGTGGAATGACTAAAGATTAGGATAGAACTATGCTTATATACACACAATCATTGTATATCTTTTTTTATATATACAGAGATAAAGTTGTTTAGGGTTTTTTTTTAAACGATTTTTTGCAATCCATAATTAAACAATCAACTCGGCCCCATTGCCGGGAAATGTGGCAAAAACAACCTCATTGAAATCATTTGGCTGATAGCGCTCCAAAAGGTGAGCCGGCAAGTGGGCATAGTAATCAGTTTTAAGCACTTTGATATACTGCTCAGCTGCATCAATTGAATTACACATGGCCACAATACAGCCGCCCCATCTAGAAAACAAAAAGAGAAAAGAAATGTTGCAATAATAACTTGAACTATAACTATAAGGAAAGAGGAAAAGAAGAGAGAGAGAGAGAGAGAGAGGACAGAGACATTGCAATATTTTATTTATCAGGATCAGTTATGGGCATTTACGTGTCATAGACTTCCACAACACAAAAGGAGGCCTAGCTTCAAGGTCAGAAAATGAAACTCAATTGAACTTGACACCAATTTCGGAATCAGGTTCTTGTCTCTCTCCCTCACTCTTTACTTATCTAGTGCATGCCATTTCATTCTCTTTAATGCTGACCTACTACTCGAACTACTTGCTATTTGTCCTGTTCTCATAATACTCTCTCCTTCATTCGATCTCATTGAAGACTTTGGATTATTCGAGGCTAGTAGCTAACTTACCCCGCTCCTGTTACACGTGCACTGACATCCATTTTATTGGATATGGCGATTAAGCGCTCCACATCTGGATGCGAGCACTCGTAGAGCTCACGTAGACTTTGGTGAGATTGACGCATAAGTTGACCCAGGTGCTTGACATCCTCTTCACTTGATCGCAAAGCCAATTGCTCGCATATTTTTCGAAATTTAGCTACTCGACCAGATTCTGCAAAAGATTTGGTACAAAAAAGATTTTATGGCAAAAAATATTTAGATACCTAAGAGTCTTACCCTGTATGACATGAAGGGCCCGTTGACGCAGCTTAAACTGTTCCATATGCCGGGTGTTGGCCGATAAGAAATCTTTTTCAAGCTCTTGCTCAGTTATACCCAACTCTTGGCATATATCTGATCGGGAATAAATCAATTTGGTTAACTGCTGCTCAATCAGCTCCTCAAATGTGGCATTGTCCATACGACAGGCTTCTTCGAGGTCAATGAAACGTGTAAAATTCCGCCAATTGCTGAGATTTTTATACTTGGCCAACCAGCGAGTGGCCAGACGGCACTCCACTACGCGTTCATTGTAGTCCGAGGAGGCTGCCTTGTTTTTCTGTGCCAAACTATTGGCGACTACGAAACATTTGCCTGCTGGCAATGTAACCGGAGTCCCCTTCAATTTCGGATGGAACTCAATGTGATGGGCACATCCTTCTTTTCCCAGATAGGCAATGGCCTGGTCCATTCCTCCGCTATGCGTGCCAATATATTGCTCACACCTGGCCGATATGGAGGCCAGCTCCTTACGATCCAACTGCATGCCCTGCACATTGGCTGTGGCCAATACTGCAGAGCTGACCATGGCACTGGAGCTAGAGAGACCAGCTGCCAGAGGAACATTGCCGATAACGGCAATTCGCATGCCCCGGGGCTGCCACTTACTCCCCAGATGTTCCTGGACACCCTTGATGCCACAGAGGAAATACAAATACCACGCTGGACCACCAATTTTGGGTAGCTCAATGCTGCAGTAGGATATAAAAGTAAGCAACTTATACACCTTTTTTTTTTTTTGTTCATAATGCTACTAACCTAAACTTCTTTAAATCACACTCAAATCCTTGAAACTTGGCCTCATCAAGATTACGTAGTTGTAATTGACTCTCCACGGGATTAGGACCAACAGCTAATATTATGCTTTGCGTGGACAGAGCCATGGGTAAAACTGAATAGCCACAATAGTCAACATGTTCGCCTATGAGATTAACACGTCCTGGGACTCGGACATAAAATTCCGGCTTGGAGCCATATTGATCCTTAAAATAGGTTCCCAACTCCTGTAATCGTTGAAAGATCTTATTCTCCGGTTGAAGCGATAATTTGGCCACGTACTCATCGCCCAAAATTTGGGCAGTTCCATTGCCATTTGCCTTCGATGTCATCGTAAACTGAAAATACGTATGCACAAATTTTAATAATCGAAACTTTGTTGTTTTTACAACTGGATGTTAACGTGTCGCAGTAACCAGTTAAACCTTAATAAACATTTCGGGTCATTAAAAGCGCAAAAACACGTAAACAAATACGTGTATGCATATATGTATACCTATATGCATGCAATGTTTACATACATACACACATCGAAGGGTTGCGAAAAATTAGCTTATCAACAATGTTCGTACCTTATCACAATGTCAAATCATCTATTAACACACTAAATATGATTAACTAACATCTTTATCGCATAGGGAAGCGTATTTCTGTTACACTTGCGTTCAATTGATGCAAATATGTGCAATAATTGAAAAAGAATAGCAAAGTAGCAGCAAATATAAACGAACAACAACAAAAGTGCAATCTGCCGGCAAGAATGTGTGTGAAAGAGAGATGAGAGTTGAGATATCAGCTGAGGTGCTAGCGTTGCCCATAGTCTTATAATTGGCGGTTTAATTTATCGATTTAAAAATTATGTCAATGCTTTCTAAATTCCACTATTTATAGTACTTACCAAAACGACTGTTATCAATTGTTTTTGTTATTAAATTGAATCACTTGAATATGTCTTATCGGAGGAGCCGAGTTCTAGTTCTCGATGCGAACGCCACGAATTCCAATAAAAAACTGAACAATTCTCGACGAAGTGTTTCCGCTTTTGTTTAAATTCTGATATCGTCCAGAATCTTTTTAAGTACGAATAACCCGGGCTAGTAGAGTTTTCAGTTGAGTAAGTCCGTTTTGTGTAGGCTTTCCTTATCAGCACACATACAAACATACATAGACTCACTAATTAATATGTACATATGTAGGCCATGCTCATAGCATCTTCGGTCGAAATTTAATCACTTTCCTCTTGCGGATGCAACAATTTTGGAACTGAAACCAGTTATTCAATAGACAATGTATTTATTTTTAAAATGC
This sequence comes from Drosophila willistoni, assembly GCF_018902025.1. Taxonomy (NCBI): domain Eukaryota; kingdom Metazoa; phylum Arthropoda; class Insecta; order Diptera; family Drosophilidae; genus Drosophila; species Drosophila willistoni. The sequence continues at coordinate 659,460 of NW_025814056.1, forward strand.
TATACTTATGACAAAACTTAAAAACCTGTTGTCTTTTACACCATCATTTAAATACCCCTGTGCCTATAAGTTAATGACCTGCTGCACAATTTTGTATGTTTATTCAGCCGATAAGATAAGCATACATATGTAACGTGCACTTAACAAGTAACGTCTTTTATATCTTTTCAATTTGAATTGGCAATGCTGCCACTTCTTTATAAAAAAGACAATACAAATGTCTTAATTTTTTTCTATGGTCATATGATGTCGTTTTGTTTCAATGTCATATTGCAATTTATTATTTTTTTAGTGTAACTTTGTCATGAGAGTCAGTTTTTTTCTGTTTAATTTTTTACACTGCTCTATATTTACACATTAGAAAGCTACAGTCACACAGATACCGAGGCGCGTTGCCAGACTTGCCCGAATCTCAATTCAGCTTCAGGCAACACTACTATTTTTTTTTGCAGTAGGACTAAATTGCTGGGAATGGGAGAGAGTGAACCTTAGCTTTCAGGACCAGGACCAAAAACTGCAGCTGCACAGACAATCGAGCGCAATGTCAAGTTTACAACGTACAATCCTCAAGGGCAAATTGCCACCCACAATTCCAAGTGGGCGAATCGGAAGAGCGTAAGTTTTTTTTCCCCCCAATGCCAATGATGCTGTTGCTTGAAGGTGTTGATGGTGTTATAGCGGGAGGGGGGAAGGTGGAGGTGGCGTAACGTCAAGTGTCAATATCTAATTGATACACAAATGGGTTTTAATTTGCAATTACAATTACAGCGATTCCTTTAAAAAGTCACGCATACGTGACTACAAACCGGGCATGTGGAATGAATTCTTTGCTGACAAGGAGGACGTCAAGGTAGACGAGCAACGCACTTTTCGCGTCTATCGTACCAAGAAGCCCGAAAAGTCAGGCCCAGTATTGTTGTTATTGCATGGAGGAGGCTATTCGGCTCTTACCTGGGCTCACTTTTGTGTATGTAGCTGTGTGTGTGTGTTTGTGTGCGCGCGCGTCTATATCGGATTATAATTTCATTTTGCACTCTATTAAATTTTCCAGTCGGAAGTGACTCGCATGATACACTGTCAGTGTTTGTGCATCGACTTGAGGGGCCACGGAGATAGCAAAGTGGATGACGAGGACGACCTATCGGCGGATACGTTGGCCAAGTGAGTGGCATTTCCTTTGGTATTAAAGCTGTTCCCTGTTGCTAGCTTGCTCGGTATCGTTCTTCTTGCACTTAGGGATATTGGCGATTTACTTACAAAACTTTATCCGGAGGATATGCCACAAATCTACGTTGTGGGCCACTCAATGGGTGGTGCCATTGCCGTGCATTTCGCTCACATGGCTTTGGTGCCCAATCTAATTGGGATCACTGTCATCGATGTAGTTGAAGGAACGGCCATGGAGGCTTTAGCAAGCATGCAAAGCTTTTTGCGTTCGCGTCCGAAATACTTTCAGAGCATACCCAATGCCATCGAATGGTGCATACGCAGTGGACAAGTTCGTAATGTGGACAGTGCCAAGGTGTCCATGCCTGGGCAGATAATTAAGTAAGTAAATTAAGTAAATCTGATGTAGTAATGCAGATTAGATTCATCACTTTTGCTTTGTCCTGGACAGCTGTACAACGAATCAACTGGCAACGAATGACCTGCCATTGCCCGATGATGTCCTCGAGGAGGCCCACCACACTAGTATGTTCCCCAATCCATTTAGCATTTCTGAGGATGAGGAAACTGGCCAAACTGGCGATGATACTGATGCAAGTGGCGAAGGTGCAGCAGCAGCGGCTGGCAGTGCGGACTTTAAGAAACCTATCACCACCAAGGCTATGACAGATGCAGCTAAAAAGTAATCTTCAATTGAATCTCATTGTTATCTCATTTTGCATTTTTAATCTCTCACATTTCATCATTTCAGTTACACCTGGCGAATTGATCTGTCTAAGTCAGAAAAGTATTGGGTGGGATGGTTTTCTGGGCTCAGCGAGAAGTTTCTGAATTTGCGCTTGCCCAAACAGTTGCTATTGGCCAGCATTGATGGCCTTGATCGCACTTTAACGGTGGGCCAAATGCAGGGACGCTTTCAGATGCAGGTTCTAGCCCGTTGTGGTCATGCCGTCCACGAGGACCGTCCACATGAGGTTGCCGAGGTTATAAGCGGCTATTTGATACGTAATCGTTTTGCGGAGGCGGCTGGAGAATTCCGCTGCCATATGCCATCCTGTTAAATGAGCTAGCTAAAACATGAGTTATTGCAGAGGGGGGGGAAGCTGCAGGCGAAGGCGAAAGGTGGTAGACGGTTAGCACAACTAAAAAACACAAACAAAAACAGAAATGTGTCTATTTTTGAATGGAGCATTACATTTTATCTATATACAATTTGTAGTATGTAGGAGAAGCAGCAGATGATTTACATGCATACACATACATACATACATATAGCCGATATTTATATATATATATATATAAATATATATATTATACCTATTAACATACTCCCAATAATTTATTCGATAAATTTAAATTAAATCTCATGAATTTTCCAACTATTGTACTTTATGCTCATTTTGCCAAATTCTAATGAACAGAACCATGAAAAGTATTTGCGTTTTGGGCTTCTTACATTGTTAAAAATGTGTGTGTGTAATGTACCATATATGTATTAAATGTGTGCCAGATTAAGTTAAAACATTGAAACAAAAAGGCAAAAACTACAAAAATATAACAAATTCCTTGTAAACGAAATTTAATCTTTAATTATGTATGTAACAACAGCGAATAAGTTAAATAAACGCTATATTAATCAAAAGGAATACTAACTTTTTGTTCTGAATGTGCTAAATTTCACTCTAAATGCATGATGAGCTTTGATTGTGTTTGATTTCTAAATATCATTTCCAGCCTCCCACCGCAAACCATAATTTCATGACGTATAGAAAAAAGGCGTTGCATAGTTTAAGGGATATGCGAAAAAAAGAGAGAGGGAGAGAGCTTATTGTTTTAAACTCTTTGTATTTAATAATATTATTATCTTTTTTTTTGTTTAACATATGCTAACACATTAACACAAGCGTTCAATCAATTAATCGACAAAACGAAAACCGCCCTCCGACTTCATTTTCAATTTGGACTCCAAGGCCCGTATGCGATGCAAACGTTCGGCAATTTGATCACGAATCTCAGGACGATATTTCTTACCCTGGCCAAGTTCCTCCATCTCGGTCAGCCACTCGGCACGCTCATTGATCTGATCAAGCACTGAAAGGAAGATACAAAAACACTGTACGACATCCGAGAGCCTAATTGGTAATCCAACTTACATTCATTGATGATATCTTCCTCGGACACATGCTGTTCCTCACGAGGGCGACGTTGGGGTTTAATGGCCGGATCCGGTAGATGTGTGCCAGCCATTGTGAATTGTAGCTTCGCTTTGGATTTCTCATTAACCATACGATTATCGGTGGGCGGACGATAATAGCTTGAGTTATAGGCACCGCTGGCCACAATCTGGCGAAGATTCTTACGCTTGGCATTCCGAGCTCGCTCCAAAATGGCCAATGTCTCTCTATCGGGATCGTTATTGGTATTCGGACGTTGCGGCTTGGGCAATGGCAGTGGTTCACCTTTACGTAAAGTCTCATCAATTTGCTTACGCATCAACATGGACATCTTGGATTCCTTGACAAGCACTAAATAATAAATGGATAGGAAATGGGGGAGGGGAAATGTTCAACAATCTCTTCGCAGTGAAACCAATGAAGGATTTAACAAACTCTACATCGAATTAAATCAGCTGTCTCCTTGCTGTACTCCACTTTGGCGCTATGAAAGGCACCAGCTCCTCCAGGCGCAATGCGTTCACTGGGCCACATGGGCAAACGCTCCACATTATTATGGCCATTCTCCGGTTGCTGCTGCTGCTGTTGCTCAATCCCCTGCATCAGGCCATTCGACAGACTCTTCACCTGGACATTGTTATAGCGATGCCTATGCATTATTTACTCGACTTTCAATATTATAATATCTGCACAATTTTGCTTTGAAATAATATACTTTTATTTATTATTTTATTCTATTAAAGAATTTTGTGTGTGTCAGTGTTCAGTGGTCAATCCCCAGGGGTTCACTTTATTCTATTGTATGTATGAGATCGACCCGACTTTGTTGTATGCCACCAAACAACTTTGAGGGGCAATGCATGGCAACCTGCGTTGTTATGTAAATTCAATGAAAACTTTGACATAATCTTGGTTTGTTGTTTTTGTTTTAATTATTATTTTCCATTTTTATGTGGGTTTTGTTCGATTGTTGAAATTATTTATTTTAAATAAATATATATTTAAATGTATTGTAATTGTGTGTTGGTTGTGGTGTGTGTGTGTGTGTGTGTGTGTGTGTGTGTATGATCTATATGTGTATGTAGGTACACGCTTGGTTTATGCTCACATTTGATAAATTGTTGTTACATTTATTATTTAACTGACTGACTGACTGACTCTATATATGCTCATTTTTCTCCTTTTTAATACATACATAGTTGAACTTTAATTTTTGTTTTTTTTTTTTTTGAACTCGCTATAGTAATTTACAATTATGTTTATTGTTTGGTTGCAGCAACTGCAACTCTTTTGCTTATTTTGTTGCTGATATATTTAGTTTTTTGGTTACTGCAATTACATACTTAAATATGTTTGTGTGTGTGTGTGTGTGTGTGTGTTAACAAAACCAAATGAAAAAAAAAAAAGAAAGGCTTACGACCATAGTACAAAAACGGAACTGAACAAAATTAGCTCTTATAGACACATTTCGTTCCATCATTTCATATACAATTTAATAATATATATATATATCATCATTTTCATCATAAATTAAGCTAAACATTTGCTTTAATCTTCTTAATTGGTAATTATTATGAATATTTTTTGGCTGTTTTTCCAATTTTCCCAACTCATATTTTCAGCTTTGCCCGTCGATAAATTGAAACAAATACATATATAAATATATACCTATATATAAATTGCATTTTAAAAAAGAAAACAATTAATTATATACATACATACATCTCTATAATGTGTATATACAGGATAGACCAAATTTCTGGGTTGGTTTGATTTCTTTGACTGTGTCTTAGTTTTTGTTAATTATTAGAAATCGTTTAAACCACCATTACAAAGTAATCTATCTTCGATGTTCCCTGAAATTAATTTAATCCGATATTACATTTGGTCTTTACCTATATATACAAGAAATAAAGATACAGATATATATAAAAACATATATTTGTGTTTAGCATAATATATAAAACAACATAATCTATTGGCTTGCCATTTTACATGTTAAAACAATTGACTAACGCGAAAAATTAAACATTTATAATCAATTTACAATCATAGACAATAATCGTATATAATACATATATATACGCATACATCATACGATATATTGGTTGCCTGATAGTACATGGGATTTCGGCTTCCGTTTGTTTCTTTTACAAAATACAATATGTAGATCCGATTCTCTTCAACATAAACATTGAAACGTTCTCATTTATTATTTATAGTTTTTTTGTTTTTTGTTTGTTTTCTTTTGTGTTTTTAACGTTTATCTTTTGTTTTACGTTTTACAATTTTCTTGTGTTTTTGTTGTTGTTTTTTTCAGCAATTATGTTCCGATAAATTTAAAATAAATTATGTGTATGTGTTGGTGTATATATATAAACATATTCTTCTCATCTAGTTCTAATGCCATCTTCTTCCATTCCACTCCTTTCAGCAAGCAAAGTTTGATTCGCACATAGATTTTCCCTCCCACAACATCTTATCCATCCAGTTATCTACTCTTTCTGCTAGCGGTTTTAATAAGATTTTAGTTAATTTCTTGTTAATAATTTTTTGTGTTTTTTCCATTTTTTTTTAAGTTGCGAAAAGTAATCTTAGTCAGTCTCATGGTCACGATGCAGAGTTCATTATATATCAATTTTGTTTTTCACTATATAAACGATCTATATTTTTTCTTTTTTTTAGTGTTGCTTTTGTTGTAATCGTCGTCGTCGTTTTTCTTCATCTTGGCGTCGAATTTTTTTAAAATAATGTAAAATGTTGATCAAATTTGGCCAAATTTTCCTATATAGAAAGAAGGTTATATTGTGTTGTAGTGTATATGTGTGTGTGTGTGTGTGTGTGTGTGTGTGTGTGTGTGTGTATATGTGAGTGTTAGTTGAACTACAAATGGCGACAACATTTACAAAATAAACTTAAACTTTAAATAACATTGGCTCAACTGGCTGAATTCTGACCAGATTTTTTTTTGTGGTAGAAGGAAATGAGGAAAAAAAAAGGTTCATTGGAATCAGGAGTAGCTAAAGATCTGTCAGTTTAACGGCCAGCCGTTGTCAGCCAGTTTAGCTCTTACCATATACACAAAATAAAAAAAAAAAAAAACATTTAAATTAATCTTTACACATTTAAACAAACTTAAACGAGAATCGCTCTGAATTTCAATTTGTAATTCATGACGTATGAACATACATTCGATAGGCAACGGAAAACCGATTTCACAATTACAAAATTAGGATGATTGAATATTATCACAATATAACGATATTCTGTTAAATATGTATGCACGGGGCATTAACTTATTTTTAGTCTATATCGGTCTTATCATCGGACAAAAAGTATTAAAACTTACAAATTGAAAGTACAGAGCGAAATTCCGATTTTGTTAGTTTTTGTTTCCACCTCAGATCGAGAGGAGGTTATTTTTAGGGGGCAGAGGAACGACATAAAGGCTACAATACAAACACAAATAAAAAGAAACAGGGTGGAAAGGGTAGGAATTATTAAACTAAACATATATTTCTAAATCGATCTCTGCTGGCAGCCAATGCACAAAAATTCAAACCGAGAACCAAAAATCTTTTGGTTTTTGTTTTTCGTTTAGTTCATTGCTTGTTCAGTCATTTGACGGCAGAGCGTCTCCAGCTGCTCCAAACTCTTGTAATCATTCATTTTGTATTCATGGGCCGCTGTTGACATGCCTAAATTAATATTGTTACTGGGCTGGCAGAGATTGTTGATGCATGCAACACCGCCGCTTCCGTTGCTACCTCCATTACCACCACCACCACCGACACCGACACCGACACCTGGACAGAGGCAGCTACCATTGCCGACAGCAGCGGCAGCCGCGGCCAGCAATTGCAATTGCTGTTGATTAATTAAATTGTTGTTCAACACATTGTTGTTATTGTTGTTAATTAGAATCTGTGGCGGAGACGGCTGATCATTGGGATCCTGTTGCTGACTATTACTAACCATCACCACGGCGGCCATGGTCTTCTTTGGTTGCGATTCAGCACTGACTCCACCTCCTCCTCCCCCACTGCCACCACCACTTAGGCCATTAAGACTAGGTTTGCGTTGATGACTTCTGTCCATGAGTAGGGAGTTGCTGCTGTCATTGGGGCTATTATTGGTCAGGACACCCTGACCAGGCTTAAAGATCAGCTGTTGAGGCTGCTGAGGACCACCAGCCACCACAATGAGATTGTTTAGCGAACGACGATGAGCCTGTGGCGGTGTGTGTTGGGGTAATGCTGGGAAATGGTTATGCTGCTGCATCATTTGCTGCATCTGCTGGACATGATGATGCGGCTTATTGGCCTGTGGAGGCGGTTGTTGCTGCTGGAAGCTGGGGTAAGAAGAGCTTTTGTACTGCGGCTGATGCGGCGGTCCTCCGTAGCCGTTATTGTAGTCAAACTGTTGCTGCTGCTGCTGTTGCTGTTGCTGCTGATGAGGAGGCGGCGGCTGCTGTAGACAGCTCAACGAGAAATTCAGCATATCATTGGAGTTCTTACGATGATTGATGCGATCGTTGCTGCCATTCTTTGGGTCACATTTACGACTTTTGCCATTCCACCTTAGGGCGAAGATTTCAGAAGTATATAATTACAATCTTTTATTTTAAATCAATTTAATTTATTCTCTTACCTGGGCTTATTAATATTGCCGCCACCTGTGGCTCCTCCGGTGGTTTTCACATGATGCAGCTTGGGGACCATCGACATCTTTAGCTTGGATAGTTTGAATTTAAGTTCCTTCAGCTGATTGGCCTGATTCATGAATGCTTCATTGTGTATGGTGCGATCAAGTATCCACATAAAGACGCCCAAGGTATCATCGTCCTGGACACAGTACGGATCCTGTTGCAAGGCATTGCTAACCAAGTTAATAACCTTTAGGAAACGCAACGCAATGTTCTCCTCTGGTGGACCAATTGCCTCCAAAGGTTTCATCGGTGTCAATACAATGTTGGTCAATTCCTCGACTGCCGTGCTGAGCTTCATCTGTCCTGTATGCAAATCCTGCTCCACTTTACCAAGAATGTGATCACGCTCCTTGAGTTTCTCAATGCATAGGGCCAACTTGTGGGAGGCACCTTTGGTCACACCAACGCTCTGTAGAAAATCCTCGGTTATCTGCAGCATCTCCTCGTAAGTCATGTTCTTAAAGAGTTCAATGTATTTGTGGAGACGGAGTGACTTTAGCCACAGACCAATGCCGGACATACCCACATTACGAGTCTGGAATTTGATGTAGCTCGGCTTGAACTCATCCAGACGTGTATCGGAGCCACTATTGGCCAAAGCTCCGCGCTGATGCTCAATGGAGAGGGAGAAACTTCTTGGCTTGTTGGCAAACTGAGCCAGATTTTCGGTGGAATTGGAGCAATTGTCATTCACAGTGATCACCGAGGAATTCGATGATGATGAGCAGCTGGATATGGTCTGGGTGGTCAAGCTATTCGACCGACGCGTCTTTAGAGCTGCGATTTTGCTATCCAAGCTCCAGCGGTTGACGTCACCAAACTGATCCCCAGAGCCAGCACCACCACCCGCATGACCCATCAGTATGGATGCATAATGGGGATGTGGGTGGGGATTGTGGCTAGCTGAATTTGAAGGCGGTGGCTGCAAAAGCTGTGTAGAAGAAAGCGCGGGCACAGCAGCAGCCGCCACAGCAGCTGCCTGCAAATGATCGATGAGTATGTCTATGTCGACTATATCCCCACTGACCTGCTGCTGCTGTTGCTGGGGCGGACACAGATGGCTCGTATTGGTGTTGGTAACGCCGCCGCCGCCGGCACCGCTGACATTGCTGCTGCTGCTGCCAACTTCATTTAGTGGTTCAAAGTCGAGGATTTCCGTGCCATTCTTACTGAATGATGTGTCATGGTCATCGCTTCCACTCAGACCTAATATGGAGCCGGCCGCTGCTCCTGCCACAACGCCATTGACCAGCGAGGAGCTACTTTCCAGTGACAAGCCTAAGCTATTCTGACTAGAACCTAATTCGTTCAGGGTAATACCATTTAAATTATCACAGAGTGGATTGATCGATCCGTTGGAGTTTGAGCCCCGCCAATCGCCGCCGGACGTGAGTTTGTGTTGTTGTTGCTGCTGCTGCTGTTGTTGGAGTTTAGTTGGCGGGGCTATTGTCTGCCAGTCACTGCTCCTGCCATTTCCATGCGAAGAGGAGGCCAATGATGAGCATGAGGCTGCCGACAAAAGACTTGCTGCCGAGGAGCTTCCCCTCTGCACAACCTGCGGCGCTGGCGATGGCTGTAGAAAGTAACTACAATTCGTAATGCCAGCCGCAGCTGCCTGAATATGATCCTCCAAATGGCGCAGCCAAACATTTAGCGAGCGTCGATCTTCGCTGCTAATGGCCGGATGAATGAGTAGGTAAGAGAATATCTGTTGAACCAATTCGGTGGGCACAATCTGTTGCATGGTGTCCTTGACAGCCACCGGGATTAGGGTCAGATAACTGAGTTTCGCCTCATCATTGCCTGGCTTGAGCAATGGCAGCATATTCAGAACCTCATGCAATATATCCTCTTTGCGGGCATACAATTTCCGCTCGTCACATTGCGCTGTTGTAGTTATCTGGAAATCACTGCCATAGCATGGCATCGAATCTTTGTCCGATGAAGACGACGACATTACATCCAGGACATCGCATGGCTGAAATGTTTTATAAGCATTCAATAGATTCTGCAAATATGCCGGATTATTCGCATTGATGTCAATGACCACACTGCTTAGATTTGTCTGCGAGGTACCCAGATTCTGTGTCAAATTATTATCAATGGAATACTGGAGAAACTTGAGACTGGGATATCTCAGACGCTTGAGCAGGGCGCACATGACAACTGTGCGTTCGCAATCGTTCCACTTCTCAAAGAGATTGGTCACTGTGGTCACTTGCTCGCAAAACAGAGCATTTGTCGGTTGTGATTGAAGATTGGAGGAATTAGATGTTGTAGATGTAGGATCATTAGTGGGTAATTTAGTGGCCGCTACCATTGAGGTCATGACTGCTGTTGATGCGGCACTTGTCGTTGTTGCTGTTACTGTTGCTATTGTTGGCTCCTTTTTATGTGATGTATGCATTTCGTTTAATGGATAATTAGAGGAGCTGGCGCTGAGGCTACTGTTGCTGCTGCTGCCACTGGAGGGCAGAGCGTTGTCTATACCAGTGCTGTACTTCATGTCGTTGCTTGCTTTTAGTTTTAGTTTTTTTGGGATTATGTATATTTATATATATATATATATATATGTAACTATATATAATTAATAGTTTGCTGTAACTATTTGTTGCTCTTCTTTGTGGTTGTTTTATAATTTATTTTATGAGGATTCACCTCCCGTTCGTTTTGGTTGAGTTTCTGCAAATATAAAATAAAGAAAACATTTATATTAAATTAAGTCAATTTCATTAACTGGATATCCTCAATGGTAGAAGCGATAGAGAAGGCCAGGCAAAGGCTTGCAGGGCGATTGCAAAATCAAGATGAAAGGAGTTTCCCTCTGCTGTGGAATCGTGTCACGTGATAATCCCCCCCTCCATCATCATCATCACCATCATTATTATCATAAATCACAAATTTCACCAAGAATTTGTCGCCATTTGTTCATTTGTTACTCACTGCCTCTGCTGCTGGGGTGATAATAAACGTCCAATGCGTATCACACACGCACACACACACACAAACAACATTCAAAAGTTAATCAAATCAATTTTGTTTTTTCTTTTTGTTGCTAATTTATTAAATTTACAATCCCAGCAGTAGTAGCAACAACAACAACAATTTGCAATTGCCAGATGAAAATTAGCATTGGCATGGTCCGCTGATGTTGATCTTGTTGTTGGAGACTCAAAACTGATGAGAACTGATGGAACTGGGGAATCTCAGGGGTCTGAAATTTGATTTGGATTTGGGCTTTGTGGCTTTCTGCCTTCCACTGCTTGACTCTGGCTCTCTTCTTATCAGAAAAGTAAATAAATAACAAATATGTATACATATATATAACACCTTCGACTGGTACGAACGAGCCTTTTGGCGTTGATTTGATGGCGTGAGTGACGCTGCCAGCCCGTCAGATCCCATATAGACGATAAATCAATAAACAATTGTGTTGTTAGGCATATATACATAAGTAGAAGTATTGTGTTGTACATATACATATATACATGCATACATACATATGAGGTATATGTACATGTACATATGTATGTTATATACATAAATACATATCTATGTATATACATACATATGTATGTATTTGCTAGTTGTATGAAATTTAGTAATAACAAGAAAATTTATTAAATTTTTATCTTTCTAAGAGCACGAGACTTTGGATTTAACTTAAGCCTGATTTAAGATCTGAGTTAATATTTTAATACAAAAACAGGTGTTTTCTTGAAGGGCGTTTCAATACTAGAAATAAAATTCCATTTGAACATAGATTGATTTTAAATATTATTGATTTCTGTTTCTGATTATTGCGACAAAATTTCCTCAAGAAAATTTTCAACCTAATTCAAAAATATGAGGTTCAAAATGGAGATTGATTTTGGGTTAAAAAAATGACTAGAAGTTTGGTTAGGTTTTGTAATTGGCGCTTTTCATTTTGTAATTTCCATTGCTATATGTATGTGGTTCATAGTTGTGTGTGTGTGTGTCTGTGTGCTCAATTCGAAGCTTGTTTCTTTCTTGTTATTGCTTTTGCGACTTTCTTCGATATTTTTTTTTCTTTTTTCATCATCTACTGTTATAATTTTTAAAGCTCGCCAAAGCGCTCTCAATATTGCAGTGTATGTGTGTTTGTACGGGTGTGTTAGTAAGCATTAAAACATAACGGGCCTTAATTACTGTTGAGGAATTTTACTGATTTACGGATTCACTAATACATTTTTGTTTAATTGTTAAAGGCTAACACCAACACCAACACGCACACACACACATAAGCATAGCAGATGTTCGACTCACACAGTTAAACGGTTACTTGAAATAAAAACTAAGAAAATTTTCAACTTTCGACTCCTGAGTAACGGTATTCAAGCACTTGGTAAAATGGGTCATGATGATGATGTAGGGGTAGGCTTTTGAGGTTATGTCTAAATCTATTCTGATCGACGTTAGTGTATATTTTTTAAATTCCTTTTTATCAATTTAACCGGCTTCTCAGCCATTTCCGATTTTATATATGTATGTATTTAATAATAGCTGTCGAATTGGCTGGTTGGCTGGCTGCCTGGCGCAGACATTCGTCAAAGTTCAATAACTGGGGGACTCACACACAAAAATTAGGGACGACGATGATCGGGGCGGACGTTGTGTTGGGCCTCCGTTGTTGTTTTTGTTGTTATTTTATTCGTTGACTTCTTCAGCAGCCGCGATTGTCTGAGTTTGGCATGTTTTTGTTTAATTCTTATTTTTTTTTATTTCGCGCTGGCACAATATAAATTTGATTATCTTTAGTTTAAATAAATACACAACATATTATGGCACACACTGGGGCAACAAGAGGAAGAGGGTGGTGCAAAAGAATATACGAACGAACGAATCTCTATTCTATTAAAACGATTGGTATAAAACTGCAAGCAAGCAAACGCACGCCAGGCCAGGCACAGGCATACTGGGTAGGAGGATGATGATGGCGAATGATTTGGCGCTGGCGTCAGCAGAAAGCAAAAATGGTGGGAGCTTGCACAAAAAGAAAACATAAAGGAAACACATGAAAAAAATGAAGGGAAAGAAGAAATTAAGGAGAGTAAAACGGGAAGAAACGGAGCAATGATGAGAGCGCGCGCCTTTTTTTCTTCACAGTCGGATGCTACACTGGGGGAAGACCTTGTGTGTGTGTGTCTGTCTGCCACACAGCGGAATGCACATAAGGCAAAAATTGCGGCAAATTACATGAGAAAGAGAGAGAGTGAAAAAGAGAGGGAACGGAGACATGAGCAGATTACAAGGCAGTAGACTCTACTGAGTAGACTGAAATTTAGCTCTTCCTCTTCTTGCTATTATTCGCCATCGCCATCGATGCACACACACAGACAACACATACACACACACACACAACACAGTCACTATCACAATTGTTTTCATTTGCAATCACTTTCCGTTCCGTTTTCGTTGTTCTTGTTGCTGCTACTGCTGTTAGATGGGCAGTGAGAATGTGGGGGACGGAGGAATGTTTGTTGTTTTCACCATAAACACTTACGAAGAGAGAGCGAGAAAGAGAGAATAGGAGAAAGAGACACACACGCCACTCGGCCCCCAAAAATCACGCCCCACCCACACCTGTCCCCATCCGCCTTACCGCGCCATCTCTACTGGGGTCACCACTGCGCTTGTGCCAAAATCGTTCTATTTTTCAATTACCTTTTGCTTTCTATTCGCCTGCTGCTGGTGCTGCTGCAAACCTTGAAATTATTTTCTGTTGCAATTCACAGTTTTGATTGCCGAACACGAAATTCGAGCATATTTCGCTAATTTGATATGCTATCAGAGCACACATTTATTGAATTTATAATTTTCACCTTTGCCAGATATATGTATTTGTCTGCGTGCGTATGTATATATGTCTGACTGTATTATTCATGAGCACTTTTTTCAGCTTGCCTTTTTTTGTTGTTTTTGCTAAATCATACTAAATTTGCTCTTTTTTTGGGCCAGACATTTCAATCTTTTTTGGGCGTAGACACAATACATATTCACTCTGGCTGCGGTGCACTCGACTGGGTCATTTTTTTGTTATGCTTTTAGGCAATCTATGCGCATTTCACTTTATATTTTCAGCAACTAAATTAACTATTCATTTTTGTAATTTCACGCGACGAACGTTGGAAATGCCAAATAGACCACTAACATTTTTCGACGCTGGTCACACTCGATAACGCGAGCTATCGGTGAGCTATCTCAATTTTCTATCGAAAAAGGTCGTTAAATTTGAAAACAATTTTTTAAGAAAAGTTAAACAATTATAGATCAGACATTCCAAATTAGATTAGTATATGTCGTCATATTTAAATCATAATAGGTTACAAATTTAATTTAGTAAATTAAATTAATTACTCTTAAAGCTGACGGTCACACTGCTAATGCAGGAAAAATACTAGAAAATACCAACCATAAACATTTCAACAATGAAAATTGTTGGTAAAAAAGTAAAAGTCTATTTACATAGAATGCATAATAGAATATGGATTCCAAAGCTTTAAACTTCTAAATGTTTAAGTGCATGGGGCTGTTCAAATAGTACAACAAAGAATTTTTTTCGCCACAATCAGCAGCAAAGCAACAATAATAAATATCCCATCGACAAACAACAATACGTAAAAGAAAACATCAGACAACAAACCGTAACTGCAATGTTTGCACAAACTGAATCGCAGAAGAGTAGTTTTTTAGAGCAGACCAAGGCCGCCAGGGAGGAACGAGCCTTGATTCAGCGTCGAGAACAGGCAGCTATCCTGCTGCAGTCCACACTTAGAGCATATACAGCTCGCAGGAAATACCAAAAGAGAATCATGTAAGTAGGCTCCCCTTTCTCCAACTCCCACTCCGTTTCCACTACTTATTACCATACACCAGAACCACCCACAATACAATTAATTCTCTACCTATTCTATATACAGACAAGATTTTGATGCCTTGTTTGTAGGCAGCGGGGATCAGGATGGAGCCGATTTGGAGCTTTTGGCCGTAAATGTCTATCCAGTGCTACGTCGTTATCTAACCCAAATCAAATTGGTCAAGGGCGATGAGAAGTTTCGTGAGCGTCTGGAGGCTATATGTCGCTACGTTAATAAAGCAATGGAATCGGAAAGTCCCAAGCTATCGTATGCCGTTCTGTGTTTGCATAAAGAGCGCAGTTTGCCATGGATCGGGCATATAAAGTTATTGCTAGGTCACTGCCTGCAGCTAGTGCCAGAGTTGAAGCCAGAGAATCATACCGACAGCATCACACTTGCCCTCTTCTTGCACACACTGATTGTGTTCACAGCACCAAAATCCTGGGCTATACTAAGGAACCCGCAATTCGAGCGATTGCAACCGGCCATGCAGAAGATTTGCTGCAACATACAGGGACACCTAGTGCAACATGAATTCTACAAGACCATGAGGGTAATTAACTGTTGTGCTTTAGGAAGGATTATCATGGTATCTATGTGTGTTATTTCAGCTCATTCTTCTCAAGGGCACTGCCCGGGAGGAATTGTCCGTGAAACCGGTGACCCTGGTGGCCATTATAACACTATGTCTGCGTCCCCTGATCGATGGCGATTTCAGTCGCAATCTTTTATCACAATTTCTTTCAGAAATTTTATCGGTGCCGGCACTAATATACCATTTGCATCAGAGTGTTCCCCAATGCCTGGAGCAGTTCACCAGTCTAGGTCTGCTTAAAAGGGCCCTGGACATCTCGCAGAATCCTCAGTGGTTCGATGAGTTTGGTGCCAGCATGCCAGGCACTAAATCTCTGGCATTCTTGGGCAATATTGTTAATTTATTTAATATTGATAATCAAACGGAATCCAAGATGCTAGCCTATCCTTTATTGACTGTAAGTTTTATTAAGTTAATTTCTAATATTCGTTTTCAATTCGTGAACATCTCTTTGTGTTCAAGGAAACGGCCACCGCACTGTTGGAATTAATACCCAACACGGTGGCCACCAAAGGAGTTTTCACACAATGGCACGAGCTTCTGGGTTGGCATACGCCAGGCACGGAGCCAGCACAAAACCAGAACGTGGCATTAATTAAAAAACAATTCCATATGTTATGGGATAGTCGCTGCATCAAGCTTCTCTTGGGCGATCTTCTCAAGGATATTAATTTAAATTACGAACGCATTGAGTTCCAGTCGCCGCAGCAGCCATCCACGTCGAATTTATTGCGTCGGGCAATCGAACGTAGCTCAGCGCGTGGTGTAAACATGTCATCCAGGCCAAGCAAGCAGCAATGGCGCAAACTGGACAATCCCGAGGTGTTGCAAGTGGCACGCATTTGTGGCATGTATTATGCAGCCCTCAACACATTGTCGCAAATGAAACTAAACATTCTCACGGGAATTTGCTATAATGATAATGTTTTATATGATATTTGGCTGCTGTTGACCTCACTCGGTCCCAATTGTGGCATGAAGGAATATCTGGAGCTGCTCAAGTGTGAGGTGGGTCTGCAGAAACCACAAACAGCCATGCTAATGCTTTTCTGTGACTGCATGACTCACTACGTGACGTAAGTTCAAGTTGGTGGGAGGATGAGACTTTGCCTAGCTAACGTTTGTCTACGCTTTTTCATTTTTAGAATTCTGGATGAATATGAAATGTATACAGAGCAGAATCCATTTCGTCTCAACGATTATGTCATGTTAACCTATTTTCTTAACAACATACTATTTAAGCTAATCAATGACAATATTCTGGGTGAGTTTTAATTTATATGCAACCCCCACAAATTGGCAATATTTACAAGTATATTATCTCAGTTGTAGGTGGTAAGAATATTGTACAGAATCCAGTATTTGTATCCCTGCACACTCTTCTCCTGTGTCTCTATCGTCGGGATTGTCGTCGACCATTTACCCCACCAAATCACTGGCTTATACCAGAAGTCAAGCCCTCAACATTTATTAACGATCTGGAGAAGGCCAAACGAAACGCCATGCTGCTGTTGGCTAAAATGCCGCACATTATTCCGCATGAGGATCGTGTGAAATTATTTCGCAAATTTGTACAAAACGAGAAGGCTGTAATGGGTCTAACTGAGAGCGCTTGTGCCTCACCACGATCTGCTCTGATAGTGATACACCGTGACCGTATTGTGGAGGATGGTTATCGTCAGTTGGCCGCACAGCCCACCCAGGCCCTCAAGGGAGTCATCCGGGTGCGATTCATCAATCAACAGGGATTGCATGAGGCGGGCATTGATCAGGATGGCGTTTTTAAGGAGTTTCTCGAAGAGACAATTAAGAAAGTATTTGATCCGTCGTTGAATTTATTTAAAACCACATCGGATCAACGTTTGTATCCATCGCCTATTTCCTATGTCCAGGACAATCATCTGCAGCTCTTTGAGTTTGTGGGTCGCATGCTCGGCAAAGCCGTCTACGAGGGCATTGTGGTCGACGTACCGTTTGCCTCATTCTTTCTCTCACAGCTCTTGGGACAGACCCAACAGGCAGTGTATTCCTGTATGGATGAGTTGCCTTCTCTGGATAATGAACTATATCGCAGTCTGACCTTTATTAAGCACTATAAGCAGGATGTGGCCGATTTGAATTTGACCTTTTCAGTGGATCAAGATGTGATGGGAAAAATAGTCACACATGAATTGCATCCGGGTGGCAAGGCGCGGGTGGTTAACGATCACAATAAACTGGTCTATATCCATTATATGGCCTATTTCCATATGAACACCCAGATACGTGAACAGACACAGGCCTTTAATCGAGGCTTTCGCAGCATTGTGAATCCCGAATGGCTATCGTTATTCTCCCCTCCAGAATTGCAGCGCCTGATATCAGGTGACACGGTGCCATTGGATTTGCGAGATTTGCGCAAGCATACCCAGTATTATGGGGGCTTCCATGATTCGCATCGTGTCGTGGGCTGGCTCTGGGACATATTAGCCAAGGATTTCACTGAAGACGAACGTAAACTATTCTTAAAGGTAAGTGCCCAGATATTTTTAGTATGCTTCAGTTCATTCAATTCAATTCAATTCATTACAGTTTGTCACCAGTTGTTCAAAGCCTCCGCTTCTGGGCTTTGCCCATTTAGAGCCACCGTTCTCAATACGCTGTGTCGAGGTGGGTGATGATGAGGATACTGGTGACACTATTGGCAGTGTTATACGAGGTTTCTTCACCATACGCAAAAAGGATCCACTTAATCGTCTGCCCACCTCATCCACTTGTTTCAATTTGCTTAAGCTGCCCAACTATCAAAAGAAGTCCACACTGAGGGATAAACTCCGCTATGCTGTGAGCAGTAATACAGGATTTGAGCTATCCTAAATGAGGCGCTATCTATCCAAACACTTTGTGGGGGAAGGGCTATCACATATCATGTGTATTTTGAGATTATTTTACAAGTTATTCTGTTCGTTATGTTTCCACACATAATGAAAAGAGAAGGAAACAAATCCGTTTTAGCCAACCTTCCATACATAATTATAAATATAAATTTAAATATAAACGTATAGCTGTGATAAAAATAAATGAAATTAAATAACTAAACAAAGAGTACACAAAAATACCAAGCTGAATTACAACTACATAATGATTAAATTAAATATGTATTAGCAAAGAATATTGTGTATGCGAATAAGCGGTTTGGAATTAATATTTAACCCACATATGTATATAAGCTAAAAGTTATAAATGTATGTATGGATATGTATTTCAATGTAAATCAAAAATGAAAATATCAATAATAAATCGATTGGAATTATTCTTGAATTTGTTTCATTCCCAGAACCCTTTTCTACATACTATATGAGTCTTTATAACTCATCACACAAATAATTGAATGGATTATTGGTCTTTGACGATTAAAAAATGCAAAAGAATCCTTAATTATCATGACAAATCATCTTTGAGTTGTAAAATTAAAAAAAAAAAGAGTTCTATACAAAATATCAGTTAAAAATTGATCAAAAGCTTGCGTTTGGGTAATCCAGTGGCGGATCTGAGGCAAATTTTGGAGTCGGCTTAGACGGGGAAATACGATTTCAAAATTTGTAAGCATCACAAATTGATAAGGATATCACTGGGACTGGAGAGTCGTCGGCTATTCATTTCATAATAATAGTAATTAAAATTACCATTACCATTTTCCTTTATATTCTAAATTTATTAACAACTTATTTCTAAACATGTAAATAAAATATCTCAGCTGATCTGACATAAATTAAGTCTAAACTCTGTAAATAAATCAATAAGCTAGCTTTAAGCTAAATATAATAATATGGAAATAAAGCAATGAAAAAATGTAAATCTAAATATGATAATCAATCAGGACGTCACCGCCAAAAGCCGAATGGAGCATTGCATTGCCCAACAACTGATATTTTATAGGCTCAGCGGTAGAGAGGATGAGAATCTCACTCCCATGTGATTGAGAGAAGAGAGTAAAGAGAAATTGGGGTTAGCCGCGCTTACTGAGCTGGAGAGTGGGAAACTGAAGTGAGAGAAGAGTGAGAGAGGGAGAGAGAGAGATAGAGAGAAGAGAGAGAGAGAGAGAGAGAGAGAGAAATAGAGGGCGCAATATTGCGCGTTTTCTAAGAGAGTGAGTCGAGTGAGTGGTCACCAGTGCTGGATTATTATTATTATTAGCAAATACATTTTTCAAAAACTTTTAATTTTACGAACCTGCAACTTTGCCCAATTTTAACCGATTCGAAAGCCATATCAAATTATCCTTTCAAGTGATAGGATACAAAATGCAATTTAAAAAAAAAATGGTAATAAAAAAAAATACATGTCTGTATTTTCAAGTTAAAATAATGTCTTTCTTCTGCATTAATATCTGAAGAACTAAATTTTCGGTCAATTTGCGAAAAAATTGTGATGATCTTATTTTTTCCCTTCAAAAAAACATATTGAATTTAATTGTTTGAATATCCAAATCTTTAATGCCATTTCAAAATATGTTAAATTGCGATTAAACTGAGCTATAACTGGTTGAAATCGCTTAAAAATGGGCCGAAAAACAAAAAAAAAACAAATTAACCGAAAACTTATATTTAGAGATTTAAAAACAAAAATCCATCCTACTGATGTTGGATGTGTTAAAAGAAAGAGGGTCCCATGCTTACACTTTAATTGCTACAATGAACTTTTTCAAAAAAGATTAATTTGATAATTATCAGTTGGCTCAATATTTGCAAGAATATTTTGCAATCTAAATTGGATATTTGAGTTTTTAAATACACCTGTATCTAGCTTTATATGTTAAAGGTTAACACGGACACGGAAATCAAAAAGAAAATGTATTAACATTTACTTATTTTACGATGTACTTTTTATTTCATTTATTTGTAACTCTTGTACTGTCATATTTCTATGCCATTCTGTCATAACATTTTGATAATTTACTTTCCTTAAACAAAACTAAATGTATAAAGGAAATAGTCTTGAAATAGTTGTAATTATAAAAACAATTAGCAATGCATTTACGCTTAATTTGTTTATAAGAAATTTGCATTTGTAGGAAAAAAAAAACTGGGACCATTATGTAGCAAGAGATCTCAATTTAAATTGTCATCTCAACTTTCAAGAATATGTTAATCTTCTATTGAAACAATATGAAAAGGTGTTACAGGTGTACCTAAATAAGAGTAAACATTAACTAAGCTTCCTCTTTCTGTAAATGTATAATTAATCTCTGATCTATAGGTCTACAAAATATTATTTGTTAACCACAATACTTTCAATTATCCCTGACAAAACTATCGTTTTAGCATTGCTTCATGGAGGGAAATGTCACCTACATACGTCGAGGTTCGAACAGAATTGTGGATTTAGTAGGTGTCCACTGAGCAACCACTGTGCTTTCGTATGTACATATATTAGCAGGGCCGTCGAGAAGATATCAGGGCCCGGTGGTAGTAAGCTACGCTAAATATGTCACGTGTTTCGAAAGGTATTAAATTCGCCTGTACAATAATACATATTATATACAAATCAAACTTAATTAATTAGTCTTGGTACATATTTATATCAAAGTCTATATAAATACATACAATTATCACATTGTCGACTAATCATGATAGATATCATCAGACGAATTAGACCCGCAATTGGTTTTAGAAAAATAGTTATACGTTTGGTTTCCTTATCAGGTACATGTATGTACATACATATATAAAACTCTGATCTGCAAAATCTAAAGAGCAATATTTCATTACTACATCGATACGTAGGTACCTAAATATAATTAATAATTCGTCCTTTATCGAAATGTTGTGCATTTTCACAGAATCTGCGCCTGTAATAGATTGACCATTGCATAAATATAAAGCCAACTATATATACACACAGTTTACATACATATGTATGTATAGTATGCAATGGTCATTGGCGTTTAATCGCTTTTTCAAAGATAACAAACACATTACCAGCCAACAAACAGAGGCAATTAGTGAACCGATACTCAAATTTCCCCGGGATTTTCCAGACCGACCAATGAATGAAAATGAGGCAACAAAATACTTACAGTCAGGAAAACCAACACACGCGCGCTAATGACACAAATCCGTCTGGGTCCGGGACACTCGGAGCTCCTGGGCAATGCTAATTGCCTTGAGTCACATGCCGCAATGGTCGACAAAGATGAGGTTTAGAAAAGGAAAGGAAACGAAAGGAAATGAAAGGAAGTGGAAGTGCACTTAACATTTTTCAGGATAAGCGAAAATATTGCTTAGCAAAATAAGGAAAATAGTATGCAAAAAGCCGATATTCTGTAGTCAAATTACCGGAAATCTTTTTTTTTCCCCTTTTGAGCTGACTTATGACTAAGGGGAATGTAAGCTGATGATCATGAGTAAGTTCCCCGTCCGTCCAAATGTCCGGCCGTTCCCCATTTAATGTGTGTTTACATACGTTTTAGATTTATGTAAGCCCAATTCGATACGATCCGGACCGACCAACCAGCACTTCTGACCGTACCCCCCAAAGTGTCCTTTTGCGGTTTTGTCGGTGCCATCTCTCATCTCATTTTTGGTCCTAGGCCCAGACAATGGCAAACAAATTTTGTTTCTGTGAGCACAAAACAGACAATAATCATAACAATAATTTCGAAAAACTGCATAGACTATATAACAGTCGGCGGTCGATGTGCCAGAGTGAGGCCATAAACCTCACATCTCAACGACAAGCAGCCCAGCCAACTTGTTGTTTCCCATTGTTCCCAGCGAAGGATAGCAGCATCCCTGGGTCTGGGACTGCGACTGCGACTGCGACGGGGCTTCGACTGGGACAAAGTGTGATGATTTTTATGACTTGCCTGTGAATTTTTGCCGACACTGACGCCGAAATGTTCACCGAGGCTGCTGGGACCCAGCACAAGTGGCAACAAGTGACAAGTGGCACAGAGGCGACAGTCGATTGGCGCCAGTTTGATATCCTTCTAACGGTTCTCCGAGCCGCCAGGCAATTTGTTAGGCCCCTTTCCCTGGCCTCAAGTGTCGTTTAAACGTTTGATTAGGACAAACATATCAAAGAGGCGGATCTCTGAGATCTTTCAAGAGAGAAAGAGAGACAGATCGAAAAAGAGACTCTTTCGGTCTCTAGGATGTAAAAAACGGTAGCGGTGGCAACTTGTACCATGCTGATTAAAGATAACACTGTCAAGTACTTCAACAGATGTTTTAAGGACCACGATCATGTTAATAGCGGTTTTTGTATTTCAAATACTTATTCTCACAATCAGATTTAACATTTGAGATTTTGGGTTTCAACTTAACTATCTACATACACAGATCTAAAATGTAAAATTGTTGAGCACTAGAATAGTCTGGAAAAACATTAAATATTAATATTTAGGATCCCCCTGTGAAAGGCATAGGCAGGTATGCGAAATGATTGCACTGTGTTGCCAATCATTTTTGCCTCCCCCAAGCCGAAATTTGTTTTTGCTTTCGATTACATTGCACCATTTTATCAAAAATAAGGTGAAATAAACATAAGACTCGTCTCATTAATCCGTTTGAAATAATATATTTACAGGATATTCCTTTCTATTAATATATAACTCAAAATCTCACAGGACAGATGACTAAGGGGTTTGATTAAAAAACAAAGATTTTTTGCCTAGTAATTTGAGTAATTTAGCGATAAAGACTTTTTAATAATATGAGAACCTATCGAAATTGCACGATCCCTTCGTCGGCTCATTAGATGTGCGTATAAGATACGGAAAAGAGTCAACAAATATTCGAAGTGGTGTTTTTTCGGACATCCAGGTCTTGCCCGCCCTGGACTCGTCGATGTCCAAACTTTTATGCTCCGTGGACGTAGGTGGAAATGTGGTGAATCGTTTGCTCAAGTCTTCGAGATAATTAGGTATTTTATAACTATATTTACTGTTTCTTTCTCTGAAGATATAAAAAACTCAATTTAATTGCTTTATATATCAGTTGAATGTCCAATTTCTTGATCCCATCATGTTTTTAGTTATAATTTTTTACAACGATGGGCTTTTCAGTAAACTGAACTTTTTTTTTTTGAGTTCGTGCATGGATGTGCCCAACTTGGTGAGTTTTCTCTTGCAAATTGGAAAATATCTAAATGTTCTTCTAGAACTAAAAAGAAGTCTCTGGCTCTGAATATGTTCCAGATTATAGTCTATCCTAAAACATCCCATTACATGCTTTAATATAAATCTCTGTGTATTAGAATATATTCTAATTTGAACCAAATATATCAAGCAGAATTGGTTAATTTATAGTATGGATGATCTGCTCCCATCAAACGGCAGCAACTCCAAACCCACCTCCAACCTCAACTCGCACTTGTTGAACAGAAATAACCAAAATGGCGTACACGCTAAGCGTTAGAGCGGGACGACACAACAATCTCCGATCAGGGCAAAGCAACCAATGCTGGAAAAGCAGAATTAACAGAGAGGGAGAGGGAGAGAGAGAGCGCGCACTGAGCTAACTGAAGAGCCACTTGAGGGATCATGAGAAACAGGTTGAGCGAGACTACTACTACCTGAGCAACAATTATACAGAGTGCAAGTGGATAGGAGTGAGTGAGCGAGTGGGAGAGACGGAGACTGAAACAGAGAACCGACTGAACCGACTGGATTCTGGTTGAATCGATTTAGTGTGAGCATTAGCCATAAGGCGAAACAGTTTCAATTTGAAGAGCGTTGTGAACAGTTCGCTTTGGAATCGGTCTAATTTCCAGAATTCAATTCGAAGCGCAGTATTGACTGTTTGTTTTTTTTTTTTTTTTGTGACTATAACTATCAGTTAAATTTTAATAACAAAAGAAAATCCATAATGTTGGCCATGCCAAGTATTAACGATCTGCGTATGCAGCAGCAAATTGCCCAGGAGATTTATCGTCAGCGGATTATGCAACGATTGCCAGGTAAACAATTGGAGCAACAAATTGTCGTCGGCTTTAGCTAATCTCATTCTTCCTTCTCTCTCTCTCTCTCTCCCTTCTCTTTCGACAGATCCACTTTGTGGTTTCTTTGCTGGACCCTTTATGACCGGGCCGCCGGCACCGCCTCTGCCCCAATTGCCGGGCGTCGAGGCCAAGTTGGAGAATAACGAACTATGGCAGCAATTCCATCACATAGGCACCGAAATGATCATCACCAAAAGTGGCAGGTGTGTATATATATGTACATATGAGTCTGTGTGTGTGCATTCGTTTTCATCTCCAGTAGATCTTATCTCACTAGCACACATAGATTGCAGAAGAACAAGATTGCGATAAGCCTTTTCATATCTATTATCACACAGAAAATAGTGTCACTAAAGTTAATATTAATAATAATAATGATGGCTTTTCTTTTTTATTCTCAGACGTATGTTTCCCTCGATGCGAGTATCCCTGAGTGGCCTGGATGAGGAGAGGGAGTATTGTGTTTTATTGGAAATGGTTCCCATTGGCGATTGTCGTTACAAATTCTCTGGCTCCCAATGGGTGCCAGCCGGTGGAGCCGAACCACAGAGTCCTCAGCGCATGTATCTACATCCAGATAGTCCGGCCACTGGAGCCCATTGGCAATCGCAGGCATTGCTATTCAGTAAAGTCAAATTGACCAATAATACATTGGATAACAATGGACATGTAAGTTTTGATGGGAAACCTAAACCATTTAGATACTTATTTACCTTTCTCTCTCTCTCTCTCTCTCCCTGTAGATTGTCCTGGCCAGTATGCATAAGTATCAGCCGCGTCTGCATGTCATACGCGCCTCTGAAGCGAGTCACATACCTTTTGCCCCACAGCAGGCATTTGTCTTCCCGGAGACCGAATTCATTGCTGTGACCGCCTATCAGAATGATCGCATTACCAAATTGAAAATCGATAATAATCCCTTTGCCAAGGGTTTCCGTGAGTCGGGCCAATCGCGTTGCAAGCGTAAGCTAAACGATTCCCCGCCACCTCCAGCGGCAGCTGTTGCTGCATCATCCATCCATGTGGAGCAGCAATCATCAGTGGCTGCTAAACGTTTGCGTTTTGCCGACGAGTTAGTTGCTACTCAACCTGACCTTATGCAGCGTCATTATCATCTGCTCGATACACTGGAGGCCAATTTCTATCTACCACCACCCCACCAACTGCCACTACATCCAGCACCGCCTTCGTCGTCATCATCTTTAGCGACATCGACAACGGCATTGTCCATTGATTATGCCAGACACATTGCCAGCTATCCAAGTTGGGCCTACACTCCGCCATCGCCAGCTTCTTCGCCATCCTCCGTCTCCGTCTCGTCAATATCCTCGTCAAGTGGCAAATCTATTGCCGCCGAGACAGATGCCTTTGTCGATGTGGTGAGCACTTCAACGGGTACACCTGAGACTGGCTCCTCTGTTGCTGCCGATGTCGCACCATTTCTAAAGCCCAAACGCAGCAGTTTCAGCATCTTGGACATATTAGGAACAAATGTCTCCGGCTAAGCATTTTTGCCTCTTCCCATTTCTGTGTGAATGTGCCTTATACATTTAATTAGCGTTTAGTTGCCATAGTCTCTTAAGTATCTCTAGTTAGTTAAATTGTGATATTTTGCAGTTAATTAGGATTTCCAGGTATTTGCCCATCAGTATTTATTGTATTTATTATGCAATTTTAATTGTTTAAATGATTTCGTAATGAATTTATTGTCGTCGGTGTTAATAAAATGAGGGAAGAATATTTACAAGAATTTTCGCAAAAGTCTTTCATTTTCCGATTCTAGGGGAAGGAATGCGGGAGGAAAAGTGGTGGCAGATAAATCAATTGTTCTTTCTAGGAGAATCAATGTATTCTCTGGTAGTTTTCCTTCTATTTCGATTTCAATTTCAATTTTATGCTCTCATTTAATTCATATCTCCCACATGAAACCCAACAGCCCCTCCGCCCCTCTAGTAAACCAGTTTACTCTGCCAACTTAATCTCTCAATGCGCAGCAGGAGAAGCAGATGAACTTTTTTCTCTTTCTTCCTCTACTCTCTATCTCTCTGGGTTGGGGTGTGGTGGGGCTCCTCCCCTCCACCCCTCCTCCTCGTCGTCCATTTAATACTCTCTTCATTTCATTATACTTATGTATAACGACGACAACATGGTCTTTTGGGGCTTATCAGCAGATCAGAGCAAGCCGCATCTTAAACGCTGGCGCCACGCCAAGTTAAATGTGCTGATTGAGCGCCACGATCGCCAGCGATCCTGGCAAGTAGTCGCAGTCTCCGGAACCGAACACAATCCCAGTTAGGTCCCCCGCCTCCTCCCCATAGTCCCCCCCCTCCATGGCCATTTTAAAATGTAATTGATGTTTTCACGTTGTAGTTGTTAGCAATTGTCCGAGAGTCTTCTCACACATCCTAGGTACATATACGAAAAGCTTATCAAACGGTCAACGGAAATGAGGCGGTTCCTTTGATCCGATCCGATTCGATCCGATCCGATCCTCCAACCGAGGCAAGTTTACTCCATTCAAGTGAGATTGTAGTGAGAGCGAGTCAGTTGCATATACATATGCATTGGCCAAATTGCCAATCTTCGACGGTGGCATTTCATTTCAATTCGCGTTAAGAAACAATTGTTCCACAAGAGAGAAAGACCGAGAGACATAGAGAGAGTGAGAGAGAGAGAGTGAGAGAGACAGAGAGAGAGCGCGGGATAAGGATGATGATACCCACACACGTAGCTGTAGCAACAACCTGTTTTAGTAGCACGAATACAAACATCTGTTTTGTTGTTATTATTTTTTGTTTTTTGGTCTTGTGGTCCGGATACAGGTGGGGAGGGGGGGTGGAGCAGGGGGTCCGGGCCATTCATGTTGCCGCTGGAAGTGTTTATGGGCTCCACATTAGCCACACTGCATATTCATGTTAAACGTCGCCAAAAGACTAACGACGTCGGCTCGTTGGTAGGTAGATTGGTGGGCCTAAGTGGGATGAGGGTTGCGATGGGGGTGAGGCTTGGGGGGACTGCTCATTGTGCGATTGCGACTGGAGCCCGAAGCTGCTGCAGGCTTGTTTTTTTTGTTTTGTGCTAAAATTTATTGAATTCTCATTTAGAAGGGGGAGCCTGCCTAAGACCAGGCCCAGTCCCAAGTCCCAACCATTCGCCATCCACCAACGACCGTCCACAGTCCACAAATGTTTGCATGTCAAAGTCAAATGAGCACCGAACGACCTGGTTTGGGGCTCGGAGATATTTGAGCGGAGATAAGCAAAGTTTTTAGTTTTTTTTTTCTTTCGGAGGAGGAGGAGGAGCAGAGTAGAGGAGCTTGCTCCCTCCCTTCCTGTATGTGTAATTTCCTTGGAAATTAATGTTGTGGCGGCCAAAATCAAAGTCATGGGCCACATATTTCGCTGGCGACAATTTTATCGGCAGCACAATGAAATCATTTGGAGTCGTTCGGTTCCCATTCTCTTGTTTTTGTCTCTTTTTTGGCTACGTTGGTGATATTATGTCTTCTTGATAGACAGTTGCTTAGATATGTTTCGCTCTAACTCTAACCCCTCCTCCTCCCTCTCGTTCTCTCTCTCTCTCTCTCTCCCAAAAACTAGAGATAGTCATTATTTAGCATTTTGAATAATCAGTTTATTACTCCTTTTGAATATTGGTTAAATTGTTTTCAATCGGTACTTCAGGGCATGGCAGACCTTAAATAGCATCCATCTACATATATGGATGGTGAAAAGTAAATTAAATAGATAGATAGTTTTTTTTCATCAAAACTCTCAATTATTTCCTACATCAAGGTCATCATTCTCGGGTTGCAGCTTTTTAGTTGTCTCTTTCGAATCGTCCACATCAAAATATTTATCGAGAAACCAATTATCCGTCTCTGTAGGCCCATCTATGTCGTGCTCCTCAATCTTTTGTTGCTCTTGGACCAAATTAATCCAGAATTCTGTAAACTCATGTTTACTTAACGGCTTCCGATCAATTTTACTTAGATCCACAGGATCCTTTGAGTCGTTGGGCTCCGTCTATAGTATAGAATAAGCAATTCAATTTCGGGCTGAAAATATATTTACCTCCTCCTACTTACAGCAATTTCGCTAAGCGTGCTCCATGTTGAATTGGAATTGGAATTCACTAAAGTAAAATCGTCCATGGACATTGTCGACGTATTCGACGATTTTATAGTGACACTCATTTTCAGAAACAAAAAGTAACTATGAATATTACTTTGTCAAATTGACAGCAGATCCATAGAGATGTGGATAGGCAGTTGTCGGAGAATATCGACAACAAAAATCAGGGTTACGACTAAGCCAATAATGTAACCCTAGCCAAATGTAATCTCTCTCTAATACTTAACAATATTATGTATAGCTAAAAACTTGGAGACACTTAACGCCGCACAGTTGGGCCTCTGCTCGGATAGCGTTGCAAAAAAAACGTTTTTTCATGATCGCGTTTGGCAAAAATTATATATGCAATCGATAGGAAATACTTCAGAGATTATGAATCCGAAAAATTTTTGAAATCGGTTGAGATTTATGGGTGCTAGAGGCGCCCAAAGTTGAGACATTTTTAGTGAAAAGGAAAAAATGATAATTTTAAAAAAAAATCGCAACTTTATATTGGGCGATTTCAACAATCGATCTTGGATTTTTGGGTTTTATCTGAAAAGTATGTTCTTTATTAATAGCATGTTTCATAAATTTAAATATTTAAATTAAATTTAAATAAATATTGGCATTTTTTGAACTTTGATGGAAAAAAACTAGACTCAACGAGTATCAATACCGGACTACATACACTAGGTAGGTGAAATATTTACCTATCAGATGTATATGGTCCCAATATGCGGAGCCCTGCGACACCGAAGCAGAAGCCATTAAACTAAGGTAACCTCGCCTAAAAAATGCGCTGCAAGGTATAAGGAAGAAGAAGAGCGCATGCGTATTTGCCTATAGCTTCTTTGTATTCAAATGATAACATTGCGTAATGCTGTTTTGTAAATACTAACTGGTTATATATTTGCCTTTCTGCAACGTTAGATTGCTAATTACCTGCTTTGGAAAAATAAAATCACATTTTTAATAACAGAGATTAGTCAATAGATCATTAAAAGGTTGGCTGTTATCTTGAATGTTAAAAATTTCAAGGAAATTGTAAATGGTGAAAAATTTGCCGAATTCACTTAAAAAACTGCTCAACTTTTGACTGAATTGTATCCGCAAAAAAAAACTTACCTTAACATTACATAGGATTTTGGCTCACGTAAAGGATTTAATAGAATTTTAGTGTTTACCAATTGGAGAGCTATCCGAAGAAGCACAGGAATGTAAAAACAAGGACTACAAAAGGTTCAGATACACTAATACATTAAAAACTTCTCGTGTTAGACAAAATGAAGACCTTTTTAACATGCTAGCAGCCTCTTCGGACCCATTTATTGCATCACTGAGACACGTGCGATCACGAAAGGATTTGGAAAATAGCAACTATAGTCCCGAAATGTTGAGTTTATTAGATACTGATGTAAATATTGAAAATGAAAATGAAGAAAATCAGCCACCAATAGCAAATTTTCAAAATTAACTTAAAAAAAATTTAAAAAAAATTTTTCTTTTCTTTTTGTAATTATGTTAAAAAATCAAATTAAAACATTAAAGTCGTCTAAAACAATGTTAAATTCCATTTGTGATTGAAAAAAACCGGGTTTCGATCCGATTCGATTCGATTTTTAAAGGAAAAACATGCTTGGAAATATTTTCTGACTTTGACCTTGAATATTACAACACCACAAACACCCAGCACTTTTGACAAACATTCATTTTGAAGCTTAAGGTATTCTTTATCATATGCTTTTTAAATTTTTGAAATCGCTTTATTGGTTTAGACGCTATGATTTTTGCAATGCTAAATGCCAGAAGGCCCCACTGTGCGCCGTTAAGATGAGTTACTTCAACTGTCAAAAGGTATGTCCAACTAACTATCGTGAGTATATCCAGTTGAAGGTGAGTTACCCCACAAAGTTTATGAGTTTATTTTTAGGATAAATGCCAAACTGTTGATTAAAGATATTTTCCAGTTTTCAAATTCAGTCAGATTATCCCATTTCGCTCAGAACTAAATTGTGGTAAATAAATGAACATGGAACAAAAATATCTGCTCCCCGCTCTAAAAGCGGGTGGTCAAAGATTTTCTATTTCCTATCTATACTAAAATGCTTAATATAATATCTTTCGTTTTGGAAAAAAGCCATGTTTGCAATCACATTGACCATTTCTCTTGCCCTTTAGGCAAATGGCTTTTCTATCCTTTTCACTTGAAGTGGTTGATCGGGGAAAGCTGTGTGGAAATCTTGTGGTTACCTTTTCGAATATTATCAACAGGTATGTACATATGTCTCATACGTTTAAGGGCTAAGATAAGTAAGGCCCGCTACCCTCTTCTTTGCTTAAAGGAGGATGGGAGATAAATAAATATATATGCAAATTATATGGCAAAACAATATGTTGCTGCATTTTGCACTCAATAGGCTTGTAAACACAAAGACAAATAGACAATGCCCAGGTCGAGGATATTGAAACTGAAACCTCAAAAGGATATAGGCATACGTACTTGACGACGGCCTTTGTGTGTGCTCTGGTTTAATTGTTTCTCTCTAACATATGAGATGAAAGAAAGAAATGATCTGCATATCCATAACATACATACGTGTAGGTAGACTATGTGTGTGTGTGTGTGTGTGTGTGGGTGATTTTCATTATCCTCTAATTGTTTGTGCCATTGTTCACACGATAGGTTTGAGAAATTACACGCTTTGTTAATTGTACCAACCCATACCCAACCCACAAGTGATCCTAATTCATATAGGTTTAGGCCATTTTGGCCCACATGTGAGCTCATTTGCATTGCCTATTCTTGCTGATAGATCTTTGCTCTCTGCTCTAGTTTAAAGACCCGCAAGGCTTAAATAAGGTAGACCGTTAGAGAGGGAGAGGTAGAGAATGAGCCCATCTTTTGGCCAAATGAATCAGTTTATGGCTTGGCACCGGCGACATGCCTTTTGAGAAAAGAGGAAGCAGTTACCATTCTTTTTGCCTTGCTTTGTTGCATTCTCCTGGCCACCAATATATTTGCATGGCCAACAATAAAAACTCAAGTACCACTCGCATTGTTCCTACCAGGACTCTACTGTGTTTGCTTAACGCCGGGCGCATACAGACACTGACACAAAAGGATCGAAGATCGGGGCCGATCTTCAGGGTATAGGATTTGTGTGGCTTTCAGGTCTGTCTTCTCTGTACCTTTTCCTCCTTCTTCTTCTTTTTCTCCTCCTCTAAGAAAATGAAGGAAATGAAATGGAACCTTATATATTTCAGTAGTGAATGGAAAGGGGAGATGGGGAAAGGGTGGGCCGAAAAGAAACGCGTGCGCGTCACTGTAAAATGCTTTTCCAACTCATTAGCACCGCCCTCCCTCTTACATTTCCCCCCCCCTATATATATAAAACTAATTATCTTTCATTTAGAAGAAATACTTGTTTCCCTCACTTCTCCAACAACCCCAAAAATGTATTGTTTACACAACAAAAAAAAAAACAAAAAATGTTGCAAGAGCAAAGTGTATCTAATTTCATAAAAATTAAACGAAAATGAAATGTGGCTGAGCGTAAAAAGCAACAGCCAGAATGCATTAATTATCCCAAAGACCTGCGACATCTGCCAAGCCATTGGCAACCATTTAATGAGGCATCCAATGCACTTACACTTACAACAACCTTGCGCCTGTCAACACACACTCACACACACACACACACACACACACACGCACACACAGAGGGAAGATACACACAGAAAAGGGGGAATGGCAAACAGGGAACAGGAGGAACAGGAGGAGTCGAGGCCACGATCGACATCTGTCACCCGTTTGAATTTCTTATTTCTTATACCCTGTAAACTGTCTCCTAGACTAAGTTGGGCATATTGAGATGACACGCGTTGTATATTTAAGCAACCTTCTTAACTGCTTTCAATCGACTTAATTACATTAAAATATAGACATAATTCTTGGTTGAAACGAAATTAACATTTAAAAAACAAATCGAAGTATAAGATTATGATTAATAAGAATTGCAAAAGAAAATTCATTACGGAAGCAGCAAAAATCCATCAAATTACAATCGCTTTTCTTAATCTAAAGTAAGCATCAGATTAGGATTTATTTAACAGTTTCTAATAGTCCTTGACCATATTTTTTTGAGCTTCAAAAACAAGCCCAAAAAATTTGTCATTTTTGAACATGGCGGCCGTGTAAAAAATCAAAATCATCTAAAAACCCAAAATTCTGAATGAGGTCAGAATCAGAATTACATCCATTTAATTTAAGGATATCCTATCAAGTTATCCATGCCGGCAGCAGCATACCATTACTTCAATTCAATTGAGAATGTACAATTCTAATAACACTTTCCATTTTCGAATGTTTATTTGTGTAAAAAGGTCCGCACAACAGGCTTGCCACCAAAGGACTTTAAAAAGTTTGCTTCGCTTAATAGAAAACACTGCTTGAATCCAGACCTTTTCCGTCAAGTTCTTGGCGACTCTTTTCAATTTTTGGATGTTTTCTAGAAGTTGTCATAGTCACGTGGATTGGTGTATCAAGAACACAAGAACGATCCACCTTAAGTTCCATCATTCGATTGGTTAGAGGGTATCTCAGGGTCTGCTATTCGCCATATTTGTGATCCATAATGTAGGTAAATTAGTTTTAAATGCGACTCTATAAAACCGCAGTCCCTTGGGCAAGAACAATAAGGAGAACATTTTCAAATCGATGTGGTGGTAAATTGAAATGGTTGTTTGTTTTCCTGATGGGCCCAGACGATGTCCGTCTGTCCGTCTGTCTGTCTGACTTCTGCACGCACACGCCTTTTCATTCCTTTCCGTAGCATCATCCCTTGGCATCGCCAACTGGAGTTGGTCGCACTGCTTCCCTTTCGTCGAGACGTGGGTGGTGACGCATGTCATCGTAAACTTCATCATTGGCTCCGTTCGTTCCGTATGGTAGATTGCTCTCTTGCGCTAAAGATTTAACATAGAACAACAGATCCACAGACAACTTACATAACAAATTGTCTATTTTCTATGTTTTTGTGTGTTTTTCTTTTTCTGCTTCGTCTCAGTCTCTGCCCATTTCATAAATATTTTACAGTCCCTATGACTCTCTAGGGATGCCATTGCCAATGCAGAGAGTGAGTAGTGGTAGTAGTAGGAGGGCTGCAACCGAATTTCATGCCTTGTCGAGCTATTTAATTGCAAACAAATTATGTTCTGGCCAGTTCAGTAGGGACCCTCCCTCCCTCCCTCCCTTCCTACATGCCCTTAGTCGTTCGTTGGCAGTCTCCCATCTTGTGTGTGTGGCTAATGGATGCTGCATTGCCTCTGAAGCTGCTGCTGCTGCTGCTGATGATGTTGTTGAAATTCTAGCGTTTATCTTGTAAATTGGTTGGGATTAATGTCTAGCGGAAGTTGTGATTTAACTTCTTCTGCGTCTACGTCTACGTCTGCGTCTCTGTCTATAGATGGGCCAATGATAATGCCAACTGTTGTTCGTGCCATCCACCAAGCAACATGTTCATTTACCTACAGCAAACTGTGGGCGTTGAGGCTTTGAAGTTGAAAGCAGCAGGTTAGTAAGTAGTCGTAGAACTATACGACCATAATTAGCCAATCAAAAATTTAATTTCACAAAACTGATGATGCACTTTACATTTACTATAAACATCAGAACATTACATCAGCATTGAAGTAAATCTAGAAAATGAATTTTCAACCTTTGTTGATATGATCTGAGAATCTGACTTTTCCATACTTCAATAAATTGGAGTTCACAGAGTGACATTCCAAGCCATGTTAGTCCCCAAGGACCCGACTTTATTACCGTATTTCATTGATTTGTAATCTAAGAATCCGATAGAGATGAGCTTGACTTTTACTTTTCCACAGAGAGTCCAAGGAGTGGAAAGGCTCAGGGACTTAGACATTGCTCGGGTGACTTCTCTAAGGACTCTATTAAATTTTCGCATAGCATTAAAGTAGATCTAGACTAAACTTGATTACCGATTTTCATTGAAATCTCCTTGAATCCTTTTCCGTAATTAAAATACAATAGTTTGTGAGCAGATCTCGATTATATTTTTAAATATTTCTTTGTTTTGTTATCATTTGTGATTTTGACTTATCAAACTTAAAATTTATTTTAAAATCATTTCGACATTAAACATTAATGAATTAGGACTATAAAAAAAACTAGGTAGTAAAAAAAAAAGAATATAAGTTTAAAAAAAAAAAGTCTTAAACTTGTATCAGGCCTTGCTTAACTGAATATATGTATTTGTACAAGTTTTCTTATTTCAAGAACAAAAAAAAAATTAAAGATACAGAAAGAGAAAGGAAGGGAAATAGGCAAAGAAGTGCAGTTGATCGATTCATCATTAGCTGCTGCCACCCAAAATGGCTGAAATGCTGAAACCTTTCCTCTTAGTTGAAGGTGGCTCCGGTGGCAGATCTCCGGCAGATGATTGCGGCAATGCGGGCATCGGAGTTGGTGTTGTTGCTGTTCTTGTATCTTCTGTTGCTTCGCTGCCCACATCCAGTTCTAGTTCATCTGTCACTGATTCATCTGATGATGCCTGATGCTGCTGCTGCTGCAATATTGCTTCACCGGAAATGTGACTTTGCGGCAATGTATGCAGCGCAGGAAGTGAAGGTAAAGCAGCTTGCAAAATGGACGCGGATGGATAAAGGGGCGATTGTAGGGGGACATTTCCATTATACTCTTGCTGCTGATGACGATGATGATGCTGATGATGATGATGAGGGGATCGTCCAAGGTATGTGCAGGCCAAATCCACTAGTGAAGGTCGCAATAGGCTTTGCATATTCTGTTGGAAATGCTGCATAAAGACACTGGAATTGCGGTGACCCAAGATGGGGGGCAGCGAAGCTGTTGTTGTTGATGATGACGACGACGAGGACGATGGCGGTGGAGGCGGCGGCGGTGGAGGTGAACTGAGACCAAGAGAACTGGAACTGGCGCCAGTCTCTTGCCCATTGCCATCCAGCGATGATGATAAGGAGCTGGCGGAACCATTTGATCTCAGGCGCTTAATTTGCGGCCCATCCAGATCGCTGTTTGCTGTTTGTTCGCTCGATTTCGTTGGCGACATGTCAAGCGAACCTGAACCCGAACCCGTTCCCATACCCATACCCATTCCTATGCCCATGCCCATACCCATACCTATACCCATACCAATTCCTGTCTGTGACTGCGATTGCGTCTGATCTTGATCTTCATCCGTTGGCGATGAAGACATTTTGCGTTTGCAGCGCGATTGTCCAGTTTCGCGGAAGCCCTTGGCAAACGGATTATTGTCGATCTTCAGCTTGGTGATGCGATCGTTCTGTGAAAATCCAAAATAACAGAGAAACAGAAAAGAAAAAAAAAAAAAATCACATAACGAAATGATACGAAACGAAAGAAATACAGTTGACAAGATTGCGTGAAATATGACGATTCTAAAGAGTGAGAGACAAGGCGAATGACTGGAAACTGGCGTCCAGTAGCTGGCGTTAAGTAACAGAGCCACTTGACACCAGTCCCAGAGAGTCGAAAGTCGAAAAGTGGCCCTCAACGTCGTCTCCGTCCTCCGTCCTCCGTCATCCTTCTCATGACTTGACAACTTTGTGACGACGCTAATTAGAAGCCGACTGCGTCGACTGACTGACTGGCTGACTGGCGTCGCCTGTCAATGGGCCTAGACCTAGACAAAAACACAGCAAGGCGCTCAAATTTACAAGGATGTGGCTATCCAACTTCCTAAAACAACACAGAGAAAACTGATGACTTCTTGCCTGCCTCTCGGACCTCAATTTTCAATCCTTAACCTAGACAAAGGGCGTATCATGCTAATTTAAGACATTGGCCAAGCTACCCATGGCGTGAGCGATCGACGTTTGCCGAAAATTAACCAATTAGTGCACTCAACTCACTCAATGCTCAATGAATTGGCAAAAAGCGGACGGACGTACATAGATACATTTAACCCCTTTGACTATGCTATGTTTATTTCTTCCCCGTCTTGGGCTTCCTCTTTCACTTACCTGATATGCTGTCACGGCAACAAATTCAGTTTCGGTAAAAACAAAAGCCTGTTGTGGGGCCCAAGGTATTTGCGCCAGATCAGCGGTGCGTATGACATGCAGACGCGGCTGATACTTATGCATACTGGCCAAGACAATCTACACGGAGATCAAGGGAGAGAGAGAGATAAAGAAAGAGAGACAGAGAGGGAGAGGGAGAGTAAAACTGTAATTGGAGACAAGATCAAAGCTTTAATTTGACTTACATGTCCGCTATTGTCCAATGTGTTATTGGTCAATTTAACCTTATTGAAGAGTATCGGTTGAGCCTGCCAATGGGCTCCAGTGGCCGGACTATCTGGATGTAGATACATGCGCTGAGGACTCTGTGGTTCGGCTCCACCGGCTGGCACCCATTGGGAGCCAGAGAATTTGTAACGACAATCGCCAATGGGCACCATTTCCAACAGAACACAATAATTGGTCTCCTCATCCAGGCCGGCAACACTCAATCGCATTGAAGGAAACATGCGTCTACAAGGAAAAAAGAAGAAGGAAATGCAGGAAAATTTCAAGAAAACAATCTCATGTTTATCGAGAACAAAAAACAAATACTCAAATATAGTCATGGAAAATCAAAGAGGACTCCCTAACAACCTTTACCTTCCTCCTTCTCCCAAACTATTATTGTATTGTGGGCGTAACAAATATTTAATTGTGAGTTTTCTTGGGCTTGTTTCATGCGCCATATAATTAGCCTCTTAGCCCAAGACAAATAGAGACAGTAAGAAAGAGAGGGAGCGAGAGTGAGAGTGAGAGGGACAATCGGAGAATTGTAGGATCGTTATGGAGATCGTTTGCCCTGCGTTTACTCTGTGCTAACAAGGATCTCGGAGTAGAAACCCTGCCACAGGCACAGCAGGTGGTCACGGCTCTTGGCGCCAGCCGCCGCGCAACTTAACTCGGGGAGAGACAAGGAGAGAGAGACACAGAGAGAGATAGAGAGGCACAAGTGATTCGTTCCTTGTTTTTGGCAATGATTTTATTTTTTTTGTATTTCTCCACACGCACCGATGATTAATTAATTGAACTTTGTGGCGTTTTGGTTTGCTTACATTTAATTTGGTTGCTTGGTTCCTTTTCTGGGTTGTTGTTTTTTGTTTTGCCCCCTTCCACCTCTCTTTGGGTTTATTTGTGGCTAAATTCCATTAGACCACAGACAAGAGAGAGAGAAATATTTCGACATTTGTGTGGTTTAGAATTTCATTTTCAATTTGTTGGCTGTTGTTGGTTTTTTTTTTTTTTTTTTTGCTTTTTGGCAACATGTTTCTTGCCTTTTTTGGTCTCTTCTCTCTTCTGACTCGTGCATTTTTGACAAACGATTTGTTAAGATCGATATCTTTGGCGCGTCTGCATAATTAACCCAGAAGCACTGGCTGGATGGATGGATGGAGGAGAACGAGAGCATGTTGGGCATTCGGGCATTTGGGCATTTGGGCATTTGACGGCATGCAAGGTTGGCGCTAAGCAGGTGCAAGGACAGACAAATAAGGGCTTCGATAAAGGGACAAGGGCGCATCCAGTGCCGGATTAAGACAGCGCGGGGCCTAAATTTAAGTTTTCGGCGTCACAATGCAGATTAAAAGATCACTTTCCACTGTGCAGGGATGAAAATCGGTCCAAAAATGAATCGCAAAGACAATATTTTTACTTGATAAGAGTTTTTACACATCATATTTTAGCCAATTTCTAACTAAAAATCCGTCAAACTTTAGTTTTCGAGGTTTCAATGCAAACTAATAAGTTAATAAGTGATATATGAATTTTGAAAATTGATAGACAGATTTACAAAATTAAAGTTATTTGAGAAAATTGTTGAGATTATTTTTAAAATAATCTTTTGTGATTTTACCCATTTTTTTCAAAAACTTATATCTCAGTTCAATCGCAATTTACAATATTATAAAATGGCATTAAACACTTGAATATTTGACATAATTAATTTCGATACGATTTTTCGAAAACATCGTAATATGCATCCCATCACGATTTTTTGCGAAAATTTACAAAAAATTTAGTTTTTGATATTTAAATGTAGATTGAAGAACATCATTTGAACTTGAAAATAAAGACATGAATTTTTCAAATAACTACACGAATTATTCACTTGAAATGACTTGATAATTGTGGCGTTATATATACATACCAAATTGAAATTTAAAAGCATTTAAATGAGATATTATTTTCGAAAATCTTTTAAAATTGGACAAAGTTACAGATACGCAAAGCTAAGAGTTTTGAAGAACTTTCAGAATTTTTTTAAATTAATTTTTCTTTTGTCAATTTAACCTTGTGTAGTTATTTTTGGTATTTTTAGTAATCAAAAAAAGCGCTTTCCGTAGGATTTGCTAATCCGGCACTGTCCATTATCTAATCCGCCTCAATTCGGGGCATTGGTTATATTGTTTTAAACGCCGCAGATTGTGGGTGATTCATTTCTTAAATATAACATCCATTTATCCAATGGCTATGTCTTGAACGTAACACAACATTTTAGGTAGCCATGTGACCCTTCTCCTGTGGCCCACACACTAAAAGCATCGTGACAAAGTCATTTTATTAAACTTCTCTTTTGGGTTAACAAAAACCCCAAAACCCAAAACCCAAAAGCCAAAACTCATGCATTAAATGATACGCTTTGTTCTATCATCTATCTTTAATGGTCGTCTGCGCTTTTACCACCCAAAATGTTTCAATGGGTCACAAGTGGCAAGACTGAAAAAACCAGACAAGCAACTAATTAGTTTTTATGAGCGCCACCAAGTGGTGGCCCATGGGCCTCCTATACTATACGGTTGGGATCACTCTCTGCATACGGTGGCACTCTGGCGCCTAATCATTAAAAATTCAAATCGATTGCATTCGGGGCGTATATAGTAGAAGTAGAAATCTGTTCCACAGTTGCATGGTTGGGGTCATAAAACATTTTTGAGACATAAAAATAAAAAATTTTAATGAATAATTCATATAACTATATGTATATACGAGTAGTTATGTGTATTATATAGGTAGTATGAGTACTAAATAACATAAATGATACGAGTCTTCATCGTCGACGTTCATTTTCGGAGAAGAAGAAGTGGTTGGTTATGGGGTTGGGAGCCCCAAAAGTTTTGGTTAATAGGCTTGTCTGACCAAAATGCTTATCGCCAGTTGGGCATCTCTCTCGTGCGCATGGGAGACAAGTGTGAAATTGCTCGTATCTGTCGACAAGCTGTGGTCATTGTCAACGCGGCATGCGCTCACGTATCCGACAGATACGACAGTTACCCAAGATACACACACACACACACACACACATTCACTGATACACACACTTACACTGTGCCATCGAATGCAGAATAAAAGAACCTGCATTTCGAATTTTGAATTCGGGTTTGTTGGTTTTTTCTTTTCTGCCTGCTGCCTTTGCCGTTGCCTTCAGACAGGCGCCACAATAAAAACGCTAAAAGCAACAAAGATGACGACAAAGTATCCTTGACGCTAAGATTTATGCCAGCATTCAGGGCACACACACACACACACACACATATAAATACACAAACGAGTAGAAGAAGAAGGAAAGCCGACAGTCGAACCCAGTGGACGTCCCACTGCGTTCTGCGTCCATAGTCGGCCTACAATAAATTACGATGACGCCACTTTACGCACATTTGAACAAGTGCCGGACACTTTTAGGTAGTTGTTACATACTGATCATCTGATAGATACAACATGCAAGATGGGATTGAACGTGCATCTCTCTTATAGATGTATCTTTAGGCTATCTAGGCTAAATTGTTAAGCGCTATGGCTTTGATTTCGAGCTATCTGCTTTCTGGTGGACACGCAAAGTGACACTGAACTTGTTCACTTTACGCCTCGCTCTAGATAGTAAGGGAAAATGAACGAAGAGAATTTCCAGTCAGTGTACCTGACAAAAAAAAAGAAAAAGCGGAAAAACGGAAAAGCGAAAAAAGAAACACACATATTTTCACATTCTGCCATCCATTCGGCATCCATCCATCTATCCTTCCATCCTTCCGCATTTGTTTGCCTGTGAAAATTGTTGTCGCGACAACGCTGTAAACAATTTGCAGGCGCCTGCATCTAATGAGCATTTAACAGCAGCCCAACAAGTCCTATTCCTATCCCTATCCCAAGCCAAGCCTAGCCCTAGCCTATGATTATCTTCAACTTCATCCGCGGCGGCGGCGTCGTCGTCGTCGTCGGCGGCATTCGGCATCCGGCTCTCTACAATCGTCACTCAATTGTGTGTTTTCTTTGCCCTACTACGTTTCTATGTGTATTATTTTTCACTTTCGTGCTAATGCATCATTCGATTTTTCTATGTTTGTCCTCCTCCTCCTCCTCCACCTCCTCAATTTTCCCCCCCAACTCCATGTTATACATCAAAAACTTACCTGCCGCTTTTTGTGATAATCATCTCTGTGCCAATTTGATGAAATTGCTTCCATAGATCATCATTCTGCAATGTCATCTCAACGCCGGGTAATGTGACACGCGGTGGCATTATCACGTGACGTGGCATTGCTATGGGCAGAATTGGGGGAAATGGATCTAATAAATATAGAAATTGAATGTATTGTTGTTGATGAAATTTTAGAAATTGTCAAAAGATTGTATAAACATTAGAGTCACAGTTTTCAACCAAATTGGAGGTGTTAAATAGTTCTAGAAATACTCTTCATCATCATCTCATGCTGATTTCATTTCATTCGATTATAGAATCCAAAAACAACCAAAGAGATACAAAATTGAATTGCGTTGATCAACAAGAATCACGTTTACGGCATATTATTGAGAAATCACGAATGTTTATTGATTAATAAGAAAAGGAATTTGTGTGTCAAATTGCGCTTTATAAAGCAAAAAAAAAAACTATGCGATATGCAAAGAATTTAAATTTCAGAATAGAGTACTTAAAACATTTAATCAATTAACGAAATGTTCAAGATGAGTACCTTAGTAATGTTTTTTAGATCTTTTAAATATTGAGATGAACAAATTGACAAATTGTTTGCAAGAACAAAATCCATAAATAACACTCTTTAACTCTAGTTTAATCGTTGTTACCAAAAGTCTGAATGTATGTGATAATAGTTATCCTTTGTTTAAGTTTCAATACATTCTAAAATTAATAGGGTGGGGGCTAAAAGAAATCTTTTAACAAATTAACCGTTATAACCGAAACTACTAAGGCTCCTAAATGCGTTTTGCAAATATTATGTTTCGGTTCTATGCAATATTTGGATTTCAATACATTTTAAAATTATTGTAAAACAGCTAAAAAAAATATTTTAACAAATCAACCATTATAACCGAAACTACGAATTATGTTTTCTGAGCTCGTCTTTTGTTGTTGTTTCTTGCAAAGGCTGATATTAAAAAATTTAACCCTTTCAGGACCGAATTTTTATTTGAGAGACTAAACTGAAAACTTTAAACTCTAACCCGTAATTATCGAAACTTCTAGTAATATATATAGGGCAAAAGGGAAAGATTTTCCGATCTTACATTCCGATTTTTAAAAAGCGTTGGTAAAGCCTTTAAATTTATAGCTATAAGTTGGACATTCTATTGAGATAATGTACCGTAAATTATGTAGACATGGCTTTAACGTTGGTTTTTTTTTCAAAAGTGAATTTTGAAAAACAATAAAACACATTTTTAAAATTTTGTTTGAATTGACCCTACGTCTTAAAACTCTAAGAAGATCTGCTCTACATTAAGGGAATTGATTGCCCCATCGAATGAGATGTTTTTTTTTTTTTTTTATCAAAATCGTTTAAAAAAATTATATAGACTTTGTCGCCTCACAAAAAGAGTAATTAGAAGTGTAAAGAGAGCGAAATAAGATTTTCTGAATACTACAAGAATGACATTTTAAAGGGGTCTCTTAGTTTCCTCAGGCATTAACGAATTAGGCCTTTGAATCATATTGTACTTAATCAATGTTTTTCCATTTCGAAATATTGTTTAATGTTTAGGTATTATAAATGTTTAACCGTTTCGATTTTGTTGTAATTAAGAACTAATTGCAATTGTTGTAATGTAAATCCGTAATTTGATGGGTACAACAATTTGTTTGCATTCTTTAAATAAAAATTCATTGTTTTAGCAAAGCTTTATGATCGATCATAAAAATTATGAATCAAAGTCGCTCGCGCGTTCGAAGTCAATCAAATAACGCCTCGAGTTCACCTCAAACAGATAAGACAGACGACGACGATGACGATTAAATTGAAGAAAATGACAAAGTTTGCCAAATATATACAATAACGATCATGGTCGGACACATGGGTGGAGACAGGGGGTCTGGACACCACACGAAATATTAATTTCTGGAATAATTTCTGGCTTTTTTCAAAGAGTAAGTCTTCGAAGAAGTCGTGCATTTCGATAGATCCTGATTACTGAGATTACTGAGACGAAAATCTCGATATATTAACAACAGCCTTTCCCGAAAATATGTTCTTAAACCGTCCATGTTAACGATCCATTAATGCTAATGAACTGAATAAGAGTTATACGGTGCGTATGAGTAATCTTTGAATTGTATATTCATTTTATGTGGTGTGTATGTTTGATATCCAACTCACCTGGAATACGTTGCATTATCTGCTGACGATAGATCTCATGGGCCAGATGCTGCTGCATCCGCAGATCCACCAGTTCGTTCATGGTGATCATTGTGCTTCGTTTCTTTATTTCTCTGCCGCTTCCCCTCTTTGTATAATCTTTTTTGGGTTACGTTGAGAAAAAATTATTTCACACTTAAAAAAATATTGTTATTTAACTTTTGTCACTTGCACAATTGTTTCATTAATACACACACACACACACACACACACAGACTCAATCGCTCATAGATTATAAAAAGTTTAAAAAGGGATTGACGGGGTAAGGCACGAGACGAGGCACGGGACACGAGGCGCATACAATGAAAATTTTGATTAGCGTTAATTATGCAAATCACAGCTAATGTAAGATCGCTCTCTCTCTCTCTCTCTCTCTCTCTCGTTTTTGTGGGTGCGTGGGTGTTAATTTGATTATGATGGTGTCAAAGCATTCGACTCAATGCATAGGCAAAAAAAAAAAACAAGTATATATATATAGGTATATACATATATAAAATAAATTCGTTAACGATTTGCTTCTGTTTTTTTTTTCTGTTTTGCTCTGTCGTGTCTTATTTTGCCGACGGTTGTGTCTTGCGCTCGCCAAGTTCGCATTTCAACTGAGCAAGTTCCATTTGCCACAAGATCGAGCTGAGAACGAAAACAAGCTTGACTTGTTCAACCAAAAACCAAAAAAAAAAACAACCAAGGAAACAAAACGAAACCAAGCCAAGCCATTGCAAATCGACATTACCTGCGTCGCCTGTTGCGTCGCTGCCGCCGCCGCCACCGCCGCTGCTGTTGCTGCTGATCGAAATGGTGCTGCGGCTGCTGGTGGTTCCTCTTGTCGAAGATCGACACGTTTCGTCATTGGCTAAACCGTCTGTAGATTGTCTTTTCTTCTGACTAGCCATCCAGCTAGCTGTCTCCCTCTATGTGTGTTGGCACCTCCATTTTGAAAATCACACTAGGCAGGGTCTTTTCAATATTTTCATATGTAACTCCGCCCACGTCTTATTCATTATCTCTCTCTCTCTCTCTCTCTGTTTCTCACTCACTCTCTTTCTCTCTTTGTCTAATTGTGTTTAATTTTGAAGTGCGAAGTTGCACAGTCAGCGCGGAGGAGGCAACATCAATGTTTCTTGTATGTTGCCTGCTTTTGGCGTTTAGGTTTTTACCCTCTTGTGTTGCCTTTTTAATTATGATCATCATCATGATTGAATTTCTAGGTGGTTGTTTTTATTGTATTTTACGTTTTGGCATCTTTTTTTTTTGTTTTTTGTTTTTTGTATACATATATTAATGTTTTGTCCATTTGTAGCCATCTC
Organism: Drosophila willistoni; assembly: GCF_018902025.1. Classification (NCBI taxonomy): domain Eukaryota; kingdom Metazoa; phylum Arthropoda; class Insecta; order Diptera; family Drosophilidae; genus Drosophila; species Drosophila willistoni. The sequence goes on from NW_025814056.1 coordinate 704,112, forward strand.
ACAGCCATCATGGTGGTCCTCTTGTCTTGAATTGCCGTCGACGATTCGAAAGACTCTCTGCATCTTCTTGTGTATGTGTGTGTGTGTGTGTGTGAGTGTTTGTTGTTTTTTAGAGTTTATTTATACCCTGGAGTAGTCACAGATTTAAAGGGTATAAATATATATATGGGGACTCAAATTATTCCTGGCTTAAATTTAGTAAAAAACTATAGTAATATCTATCAGATAATCTATCTATTATCCATCTCTTATCTAGAGTATCTTAACCTTACTATTAGTAACTTACTTTTTTTTGTGGTTTTGACGCTGCGTCATTTAGCAATTGATATGGCGGCAACGCACACACACACACACACAGACACACACAAACACACTTATGTTGTACTCTAGTATCTTTATCGGTTAACAGATATGGTCATGTTTTTGTTGTTCTTGTTGATGTTGTTGTTGCAGCAGCAGCTGCTCTGACCTTTTTGAGAGACTGGCAAAACATTTGTTCGTGAAAACCAAAAAAACAAAATCAACAACGGAAAGGCATGTCGTCGGTACAAATTTGAGCTAATTAATATAATTTACCAAATTGAACTTTAACCTTGACAATATATAGTTAGTTAGGTATGCCAGTGTATATGTATGTGGTAGTTGTTTGAAATAAATAAACTTTTGCTTTTTGGGTTTTGGTTTTGGTTTTGTGGTGGCGCAAACGTGATTTACTCAATAGAAAAAGTCTCGTGTTTGCCTCCGGTTTAAGCTCGTGGACAAACATTGTGATAGCACTTCCGCTGAAGGAGAAGTGTACTACTTCTTGGGTCTTATCTATGTTTGCATTACTGCGAAATTTCTGGAGACCTTCTCTAGCCAAGAAAAAAAAGCTAATTTACACAGCACTTTGCTGGCCTGACACATCCAAATCCCATTATTTTCATAGCCGCCACGGCACGGGATGTCCGATAAGGCGACTGAAATTAATTTACTATTAGCAGCTTGGCATTTAGCCCAAAAATTCCTTTCCCCTACCCTACCCCCCACCCCTTGGATTGCTAACGTTCTGGTCATATGTGTGTATGTATGTGTGTCCGTGTGTGTGTCTGCATTAATTTATGCTTCGCGTTTTCACATTTGGTCGCGCACGTTTCCGGTTTTCATTTTCCTTTATTTTTTGTTTTTTTACAATTAGACAGAATCCTGGTTTTTGGTTCCTGGTCTGGGTCTGGGTTTGGGTTTGAGTTTGAGTTTGCCTCTTGTCTAGGTCTAGGTTCGCCCATAGCTGTGCAATTTGTCAGCACCAAGCTAATTGGTATTGCCTCTTAAACTCTCTTTTGCCTGCTGTTTGACTAATGCTTTTCGGTTTTACTTCCGTTTGGTTGTTGCCGATAGAGGCCAACAGGTAGCCGACAGTCCTGTCCAGCCTAATCGTAAACGTAACTAGAAAAATGAATTCCTGTCAATTGAATCAGCATATCTATGTATATTTGGTACCTCTTAGAGCAAATATTATCGCAGAAACACATGCTTCTCCAATGAATCACTACAAATGACTTCTACTTGAGAGGAATTCAATGATTATTGGACACGGCTAAAGTAAGTTACAATATTTCAATCTTAAACCCTCATTAGCCTCTATTTTAGGATATATTGAAGGTCTTCAATCTTTTAGAAATCTTATAGTCAGACTAGAAATTAATTACTTTTCGTTTTGAGCACAAATCCTAAAATTTACACAGTCGAAATCATTTGGGTTTCTTTTTTGAAATACAATTTTAAAAATGGAATTTTTTTTTTAATTAATTGAATCTATAACTTATGTAGAATATTTGGTTGAAATGATTTTTTCATAGTCCTTGTCGTTAAAAAGTTTTAGCGCTGAGAAAAACTATCCTGCGTTTTTTTCCGAATCTTCTTTTTTTTCAACCGAAAAACATGATATTTCAAAAACGTTTTAGGGTTTGTTCAGCTTGTTATGGGCTAAAAGCTGAACAAGGATACTTCAAAAATATATTTTGTTCATGTACAATTTGTATTTTTCAATATTTTAAAATAATCGTAGTTCAGGATATATGTAGCTATAGTGGTTTTTGTCCTTCTTGACCTTAGATCAGGGGTAGGCACGCATACTCTCAAAAATGAGAGTTTGCATTTGTGTGTGTGGCAACAAACACGAAGTACGAAACGTTTCCTTGCTTTCATTTGTCAACAAACATTTTTTAAGTCTACTTTTGACATGTGGACTAATTTTGAGAACTATTTTTTTCTGACAAGCACGAGTCGAATTGTTTCCGAAGTGCCGATGCCGAACCAACACGAGCATAAACAGTGTATGTGAGACGGCAGCGCTTCGGCAGAGCTAGGACCTAGTCCGGGGAATGGGCCGGGCCGTGCCAACCACTGCCTTATATCACTCCGTCTGCCGGAATCGTGTTGACCAACAGAGTATCTTTTTTTCCCATGACCTAATCCCACAAAAGGTTTTCATTATATCAAAATAAAAAAGTCTACAAGTTTAATTTAAGAATAAATAAATATATGATAAATGAAGTAAGTAAGTCGTCTAGCCGACATACATAGGTATACCACACACCAGTAAACCAAATATTTCAAATTTTTGGACATTATTATCAACTTTAAGTGTGACAAATTTGACTGCACAAGGTATAAAACTACGGGAGATAATCGATTTTGTTTTTAAATTACGGGGGCAGAAAGGGGTGTCGGGAAATCTTTACACATGCAAAACAAACTCGACAACTGTACATACTACACAAGACCACATACCAAATTTGGTCTCCGAGATCTGGGTGTTCATACGGACGGACGGACATGGTTAAATCGTCTCGGTTGTTGATGCTGATCAAGAATATATATACTTTATGAGGTCGGAGAAGCTTCGTTCTGCCTGTTACATACATTTTGGCGAATTTAATATACCATTTCACCCTATGGGTGTATGGTATAAAAATTCAAAATTCTTACTTTTAAATGCTTTTGAAAAAAATCTTCAAAAATCTTATTTGAGGTGTCCATTCCATTGCTCAGAGGTTATATAATTTAGTCGAATTTTATTATAAGGAATTTAAATAAAATCTGAATACTTTTTTGCTTATGTTAAAAAGTTGAATTAAAAAATAGCACTTGCTCGGTGGGTCTAATGAGGCATTTTTATGGAAAACCGTTCTTCGATTCCTTTGGGGGAGTAAATTCTCCGCATCTGTGGAATAGGATAGGATAGAACAAGATGAGAGAGCGTAAAATAGCGTATTATACACAAGTTCACAATATTTTTAATTTGTGTCGTATCGTCAGATCGTTGCTTACCTAACATTCCTCCCAAAACTGATTATTTTGATATCCAAAATGATGAGCTAGATCTGCCACTGATTTATTTTCTATTTAACTATTTAATCTTTGATTTGTTTACTACATTGAAATGGGAAGAGTGTGTGGATTGCCTATATCGTTCAATTGTTATTGTTAACTAAATGTCAAATATGTAAATGTTGAATCTGTTCAAAAGATGTTTTTGCTAGTTCCTCTTCGTGGCTTAAGCTAGGATCGCAATGTCAATTTGGCCTCTGATTCTAGTAGACTTCTTTCTTCTCTAATTGGTTAAGGTTTTAGAATTATAGTTCATGTTATTTTTAAGCACATGTCTTTGAATGACTTTTGAGTAGACTCGCCTGAGTTAATGACTCAAGTTACCCTCTCGGTAGACATCCCATAACTACGCCTCGAATAAACTTTTTAAGTTCTTCTGGGCTGATTACAACCTCCTACGCTCTATAATCTGCTCCAGATTCTTTTCTTCATCTACTAAAAATGTGTATCTTTTCCTTTTTTAGCTTATAGATGGCTGTAGTTTATATGTTATGATCGATATCTATTATAATCTATTTATCTGTTTTTCTCTGTGTAAGGCTGGTTCCCTCGGTGGGTCGTGTAGCAGGTGGGCAGATCTTTCTCTTTCCCTCTGTCAAAAAAGAAAGGGAATATCGGTTGATAGATGAAAAAAGTAAGAATAAGAGTAAGAACAATAAATGTTCTAATGTAGTAGCCGCAATTAGCTAGCTAGTATTTTGCCTTTGATCAATACATTTGTTTTTTTTCAGTACCTATGTATGTATATATGTACATATGTTGGATTTACATACAAACATACGTGTATGTATGTATGTATATGTTTAGTTTGCACTCTTTCAGTAGCACTTTGTTCTACTCGGAAACCGTTTGTGGAATTCTAGTCTTGTTTATCGGTTTGTTCATATTCTATAGACACAAATGACTTGCAACCTTCAACTAGGTCTCGGCCTCAGTCTCGGTCGCGGTCTCCGTCTTAGTTTCCGTCTGGAGACTCAGCCTTGGTCTCGGGCAAGAAGATTCCCCCTTGTTTTTTTTCCGATCGATCGTCACATTGTAAATATGTTTTCTCAGTGTCTTTCCGCTGTTGCGAAATTGAACAAATCTAAACTGTCTGCTGCTGAAGAGCTGATGTAGTTAAAGCGGCTAGATAGATAAGCACGAGCCTTTTTCTCGCACGGCTGTTCAAATTAAAATTAGCATAAAATAAAAAACCAATTGAAAGGTAATGTAATTTTCCATGGAAAATATAAGCAAACCAAGGGTATTCCATTCCATTTCATTTTTTTTTTCTGTTCATTATTATAAAGCGTTTAAGTGAAACGAATGCGCAATTGATTATTGATTTAAACTTTTAGCTTAGGCTCGATTCATTCAAAATTGTGAATTGATGTATTGTGATTTGGCCCTAGACTATTAACGGCCTAGCACTTGACGTAGATTCGTTGTTCCATTGTTACAACACGACGACCGAAGATCGACTTCAATACCTTCGAAAATGCTGCCTCGGAATGCAAATCTACTTTAGTATGCAAATTAAGTGACTCAATCATCAAGTAGTCGGGGGAGATCACGGTGGGAGGGAGGGAGGGAAAAAACAGCTAAATCATAGTCAACCAGTAGCATCTCTCCCACCTGGTTTGCGGTCAAAAAGGAGGCATGGTCGGCATCATAATCATGTGAGTTGAGTCCATGGGCAGCCCACTTAACAGCTTTCAATGGGTTTCCACCCCACCTCCGCCCCCCTCTATCCCATCAACCCCTTGCTACCATTCCCTTAAAAAACACTGTGAAGTCACCACATACATATAATTGAGAGGTGTTTAATCGTGTGTTTCATTTTTGAACTTCTCTTATTTTTTCTGCACATTCACGACTCAAGTTCGAAAAGATTTAGCCTTTTCCTCGATCGTTGTTTGCTCTCAAATTATCATAAGCAAATACGGCCTAAAATCTCCATCTTCATCGTCAGTCTCAGCTTCTGTCCCTTTGGCCTGACAGACAGACTTCAACTCCAAGAAAGAAAAAATAAAAAGTCAAGAGATATATCAGCGAGATTTCTATACCCTAGCAAAGTGATGTTTCGATAACAAATTTTTTAAAATGATTTAATATTTTTAAATTTATATTTAGATATGATTATGTAGAAATGTCTGTTCCTATTCGTTGTTTCATTTATCAAAGAAATCTTTGATGACCCTCTGACCTATGGCATAAAATATAAACTTGGAATGGTCTTACAAAGACTTAGGACACATACCCAATTAACAAAGAGTATATGCAAAGACACATAAAAAATGAAGTAAAGTGCTAAAGTTGCTGGCGACGCGACGCGCTGAGAGGCGCTTCTGTTGGTGTAGACCCTTGAGTTGTTACAATATAATATTCAAGTTTCAAGTGCTACTGGCTCTGGCTGTGACTTTGTTTTAGGGGCTCTTGGGGTTTTGCCCTCAAGTGAGTAGCAGAATCTGCATATTTTAGGTTTTGGGTTTTCATTTCATTTGATTTTTCTCTCTCTTTCTCGTTTATTTTACAATAATATTTGTTTATTTACCTTCAAAGCTCATTGAGCTGGCACTTTTTGGGGTGAAAGATGCGTGTTAATGGCATGTGTAACATAACAAGATCATGGATTCAAATGAGGTGTTTTTTTCATGGTTCGATTTGTTTTTTATAAACTATTGGCAAATCTAAAAACTTTACACACATAATGGCCAATTCACTTCTTTCATTAAGAGCCGGAAACCCTTTAAGTATGCAATAGGCTGGAAAAGTATTCATTATTTACAAAAAATACTATTTCGTATGCTTTATAACTTTGAAATTGTCTACAAACAATGCTTTTTTTATCCACAGAATGTTCCACACACTTCTTTATATATTATTGCATACTTTTGTGAGCAAATTTCCTTAATATAAATATAATTAGATTATCCAAAGTGATGATCATTTTTAAACGATTTTTCCCTAATAAACTTAAGATCCCATTTGCTAATATCATTCTTAGTCATAAAGCTTGAATAATTTAGGTTTAAGTATCTAAAGTTTTTTTTTTCGGTTGTCATTGATCTCGTTAGATCTCAAAGAAACTCAGTGAAGTTAAACAGAAATCGGTTATAGATTACCTTTCATTAATTATGGTAAAGAATTTTTGTTTTTTTTTTTAATTTTTTTTTTGCTAACGATTTCGATTATTCAAATGATGTTTTCATGTTTCATTGTTTTCGTTTTTGTGGTTAGTACGATTTTTTGTTTGTTTTTTAGCAAAAATTTGATGTTTCTTTTGTTTTTGTTCTTCTTTTTTTTTTGTTTTGGCATCAAGCCTCATCTATCTCAAGCATTCATTCATCCATATATCGATTGATCGATCCATCTAGACGAGGCTATATAATTTAGGCAAATTTTCGAAATTTTTAATGCATTTCATTAAGAAAATGGAGATGAGCGAGCGTGGAATAAAGTTCAATGGCCAAGTGTGTTGACATCAAAGCCAAATGCGGCAAAATGCCGCCAGTTGCCAGGTTGTGGGCACAACAACAACAAAAGAAGAAGAAAACTCTAGCAAAGTCCAGTAGTCAAAAAAAAAGAGAAGAGACATGAGACAGAGACAGAGAGTCAGGGGGAGAGAGAGAAAAAAATCATTTCGCCCGATAAAAACATCCATTATGCGTAACAATTTGACGGCTTCTTTGGCTACCTTATTTTTAACGGCTGTGGCGTTGGCGGCAACGGCAATGTCGGCATTCACCTTTGATTGAGTGGCTCGTCTCGACTTGCCCCGCGGGGTAATTTTTGTCGTTTAGCTGGACAGAGCTGGACTCGGCGAAGTTGATGCTGTTGGTCCAAATCAGGGATCAAGGCAAAGCAAGGCAAGGCAAGGCATGAGTGCGTAATTACAATACCTTCAGCAACAGCAACAAACTCTTGAGCGCTTACGTCAAAGAGGAAATGCCTTAATCTCGTGACAACAACATTGAGTCTCTCCCTCTCGCTCACACTCTAAACAACATTTACAACAACTATGTATGTACATTGCGTTGTCCATTATCTATCCAGCATGGCGCGGCACTCTGGCTAGGCAAGATTTGTACGTCATGATGATGGCACATCCAAATGCATAGAGCGAGAGCGAGAGCAAGAACGAGAACGAGTTGGAGATGTTGAGGGAGAGGAAGAGACGACAGTTCATATGTATGTAAGTGTAAGTGCGCCCCAGTCTGATTATATTTCTATTTTGTATATTTCTATTTGATTAGCCCATTGCTCGCTCCATGGCTCCATGGCTCGTCTCTCCATCCTCACTTATGCCTCTGTCTGTCTCTATCTCATGTCTCTCTGTCTCTGTGTGTACTCATGGCACTAGTCATAGTTGACACTTGCTATTCTTGATTGCCATGGCCAGAGTAAATAGCCCGATCTTGAGGAGCCACATTCAAAGTGCCTTAATGGCGTCAAGACTTTCGCTTTTATGGTGCAAACGTTTCTACGAATTTTCTCGTAATCTGAAATCATGCCCTGGCGCATGCATTAACTGGAATTTTGTTGTGATGAGAAAATTGTTATTCTTAGTGACATTGTGTACACCATACACACAAATGCACACACATACATCCAAACACTACATAAGTGTAAGTAAGCGGTTGGAACTAAAAATAGGTAAAATTCGCCAAGCGCCAAGTAAAAATTTACTCTCTATTTACAATCATCTTATCGTTTTTTTTTTCAGTAAGAGGAATGCACCTGACACTCCGGCGTACAGCGTTTTTCAAGCCACGTGTATGATCTACCATTTCCACATGTTTCTATGGAAGAACAGGGCAAATGCAATTTCCTCTGTTCTTATTAGGAAAGGAATTAAAGCTCTGGCCCGACCCAGGAGCGCAAAAATGGATTTTCGTTCTGTTCAAGGACCTTTTGTTAATTTTAGAACGCTCCCTGAAAGGACAAGTCACCATCTATCGTAGAAGTATGTTAATATGCCGCCAAAAATCGTAAAAGGATTATACCAGGAGGTCTCAGGATCGACAAGAAGGGTTCAAATTGATCTAAACTAAAATATAGGTCTTTCAAATACATTTTAAATTTTTTTACGCTAAATACTCAGGAAACAGTAAACACTCATAGTTGAATACAAATAATATGGTTATTCGAATGCACATTCGAATGTTTTTCTAAAACACTTCAGACTTACGAATGAATCTATTAATCGAAAACTTAGAGTGCTTTCAATATTCAAAGTACACAAATGAATATAGTCATAATATGAATTAATGTATTCATAGTATGCCAGTAAATAATTCATCTTGATATTCTAGGTATTAATCTGATCCACATTCATCTGGAGCATTCAGTATACTTAAGTATTACTTTATATATGTATTTGGAATATTTTTCGAATGAATAAAAGTGTGTACTCAAATGTTTGAACTGTTTACCACATACTGAACACAATTGGCAATCGGTTTCAAAGGAGCTCGATATGAGGTAAATAAAGATCATTTGAATAGATTATTGGGACTAAATGTCAATGTCGACCTTGTCCTTGGAATAGTCAAATACTAATTTTAGCTAATGGAAACGAGCCTCGTGCAAGACTTTTCTAAAGCCTGCTCGATGATCATTCATCCCGTCAAAAGATGCCGTCTAACTAACTGCTTAATAACTGCTTAACAACTGCTTAATATCTTAATCAAGTTTAAGTTAGCAGAGCGGAAGTAAGCCTTATTAGATTTTTGGGTGTCGGAAATTAATAGAAACTAATTTGGAGAACACAAGTTTTGATTTAAATTAGAATTAGAAGCCAACTGATTAAGATAGATTTATAGATACGTATTCCAAATTGAAATGGTGATAAATATTTTGACATGGGTTAAAAGAGAGAGAGAGAGAGAGAGAGAGAGAGAGAGAGAGAGAGAGGGAAAAAGAAATAGAGAGAGACGTTGTCAATTATTTAGCAACCAATCTTAATTTAATCTCCATTGTTTTACAATTTAAAATGCTAATCTCTCTCAATTCCCCCCTAGCAGTTCCCCCCACACTATGAAGGGCTCCAAAGACAACAACAACAAAAACAAGTAGAAGTTAGCGCCGCAACCGCGTTACACGCCAAACCGCAGGCCTCCCCTCAGACCCAACACCCCACCTCCTAATGTATGGGGTATGTAAGAGTAAACTGGCACGCATACCCCAAACACACACATACACACTCACACACAGCAAACAACAGCAACAAATATGGCGCAAAGTCAACAAAACAGAACATAGTCATTACTCAATGGCGGTAATATGGCTAAGACAAAACACAAAAAAAATTATGCTACTTGCACTATTCGAGCAAAGATTCAGATACAGATACAGAGCGAGAGAGACAGAGACAAGGAGTGTGGGGGAGAGGGAGGGGAGCTTGGCAGTAAAGTGAGCCCATGTGAGGCGTCAAAAGCTTAAATATTTACAATGAGATACACTAAAAGCAAAAAGAAAAAAAAAAAAACAACCCAAAGAGATTATAGACAGAATAAGAGTTAGCAAAAGCAACAAACAACAAGAAGATGAAACTGATGAAGGTAAGAAAGGTTGAAAAATATTTGTTAAAAGGCAAATAAATTGCGGAAGATAAAGATCTAATTTTGATTAAAATTTAAGCTTTTTCACAACCTCAGTAGCTACCGGGCTCTGCTTGAGAGATAGATAGAGGAGACAAAGACCAAGAGTGAAATCTACAGTAGAGATAGGAAGAGAGAGAGAGAGAGACAGAGGAGAGGAGAGGAGCGGACAAGCATGGTGGTTGAATGGAGGGAATGGTGGGCTAGATGGTTTAGCGGGAGTAGAAGAAGAAATTAAAACTTGTCGCATTGAAAATTTATGTTTGGATTTTGGTTGACAACACACACACACACACACACACACACACACAGAAACCTTAAGACAATGAAAAAATAAAACAAGAGTCTTTAATAAATTAGCCTCTGCGAACACTGCGCGTTCGTTATCAAAAAAAAAAAAAAAAAACAGACAGAGAAACACACAGAAAGGTGGATAAGAGAGAGAGGGAGAGGGAGACTTGGTTTGGTGGTTATATATGGCAAACAATACGGTACTTTTAACACCAGACCAAAAAAACAAAAATGATATAAAATAAAAGGGGGGACGACTAACAACTAAACAAAGGCCAAGACAGCACAGAAGCGACAGACGCATAGCTGCCGTTCGAGCAGCTGCCCCAAAACAACAACAGATGCTATACACCAGTTACACCAGATACCAGATAGAGATAGAGATAGAGATAGTGAGGAAAGAGAGAGAGGAAGACAGAGACACCACAGAGAGATACTAGATACATGTGCCCCATTTGCATATGAATGTGGTAATGATTACAAATTTCGCTCGTAAAAATGTTTAGTTTGTTTTCTATATATGTATCTTTTTTTTTTTCAGGAGCATAATTAACCATGAATCCCCCATGAAAACCCAACCAATCCAATCCAATCCAATCGAAAGCAAACGTAACGTTGCGGTTGCGGCAATTTATATGTATGTTAGATACTGATCTTGTATCGGTTTTTATAGATAGTTATTATATCGGGGATACGCATGCGCACAGACCATAGTCCGAATGTCAATGGACTTGACTTGACTTGAGTCTCAGTGTGACTGGGACTGAAACTGAACTTGGGGTTAGTTAGTTAGTTAGTTTTCTTCTCCGTCGTCGTTGTCGTTGTCGTTGTTTTGTTGGTGGGAAAGTGTTGAGAGGCTGTTTGCATTTGATTGAGTTTAGGAGATTTTGTATTTTATTGAATGAATCGAACCTTTCACAGCCAATTAATTGAAGCTAACAAGATCGATGCTGTTTATAGATAACAATAAAGTTAGCTTGCATAGTTAATAGATTAGACACAACTCTGGGAACTCTGGGAATTTTTTCTTTTTTTGACAACGCCCACCTATCACAGAGAGCTATGATGATCAGGTGTGGGTCAGTTCGATTAGAGTTGAAGTATGTGGTCTTACTCCTAGGGCTGTGTTGTCTATGCCAACAGGATCAAGGTGTATAGGATTAATATTTCTTTCTCTTTTTCTCCCTCTCTGCCTCTCTGTTTCTCTACGACTCCTTCTTCTTCAACTTCTGCATCATATAGCCATGTGTTATTATGGCGCATTTCGTTAATTTCTTGGCGCCATCATCGCCATCGCCATTGCCATCATCGTCGTCGTCGCCGTAGTCGTTGCCGTCGTCCACAAAATTGTTGTTGTTGTTGTCTTAGTTGAATGGTTCTGGTTCCTCCTTTGCTGCGTCATAAAATTAAAACTCTTCACTCCATCATTTTCGTGTGCGAGTGCAACATTTGACAGGTAAATGTCTGGGAAAAAAGTATATGTATCTCCTCTCAACCGCTGACCGTTGCCCAGTGATCGCAACAGCCGCGCCCCTCTTAGCCGTGAATCCGTGATTTTTTCTTCTTCTTTTTTCACAAAATACCCTCCAAAACTGAGCGAGTTTATGGCCAACAGAAACCCTTTCATCCTATTCGAAAATATAAAAGAAGATTCCTAGACCTGGTTATATATACATATATATGAAATAATAAAAAAAATCCAAGCCAAAGTAACTCTAAAATTATTCAATTCAAAATTACTGCTTTCAAGTTGTTTTTGTCTTAAGTATTAACAAAATCTACCTCGACAGGAGAAGGATAATTAACAGTGTTGATCAACCCGTAAAATATTTACAAGTGTTATTAATACATACATATGTATATATTCGATTGTTCAATTAAAGTTTTATTTGGCTTAATTAACCAAAAAACAACAAATAGTACACAAAAATGTTTAAAAATCATTAGACTCTAAAGTTTAGAGTATTGATAAAAGTGTTTTCATTTCATACACGTTTTTCTTTCTTTCTTCATAATGCTTAGTAAGAGAAATGCCTTTATCGCGTGGGTTGACCAGTTAGCCATAATTTTTGACAGATTTATTAGGCAATATTAATTTTTATACGACGTGAGAGATTTGGGTGTGAATGTGTGTGTTTTTGAGTGAGTGTATGTGTGTGTGTGTGTGAATGTGTGTATGTCTGAGCGAGAGCTCCGCATTTTGGGAGCTCCCATTATCACCTGCAACGCTGTCTGCTGTAGGCCAAAAATACAAAAAATACGTATATGTATCAAAGAAACTATGTAACTTTGGGAATGCCGAAATTTATATACCCTTACATATTTTTCAAAAGTTCCCAATTATTTTTCTGTGTCTCATATTGTATATATGTATATATATATAACCATCAAAGTCTTATTCTGCCCCTTTCTATATCCTTAATTTCTTTTTCTTTTTTGCAAGCCCTTTGAATATGTACATAAATATATACATACATACATATATGCATGTATGTATTAGTGATCGGCAATGACATAGTAAGTTGCGCAGCGCATTCGGCAGAGTTTAACCAGAGCCGATTTATATTGGCTATAAATTGTGCTTTATTTATCCGATCCTATTGAAATTTGGAGATATGATGGTATACATTATTAACCATTCCATTACCTTATTTCATAAAGATACACAAACTCTTTCACCGATTTTACGGATAGCTCTATATGTTTTAGTGGTCCGATCCGAATGATTTTCATATTTTATTTAGCAAAGTTAATAAATAGCTTAAATACCAAATTAAGCTGCCCTGAAATTGGAGGCGTGGACGTTATACGAACCGAAGGATAGACGAAAATGTCTATATATATCGACTCAGTTTATGGGGTCAAACACATCTCCTTCTCTGCATTACAAATATCTTAGCAATTTTATAAAACCTTCTGCAAGGGTATAGAAAAGGTTAATGAAAACGAAAAACAAACGGAAGAAGCACAGAGACAGAAGACAGAAAAGTAGCCACAGCCACCCAAAATGTCATATCCATATGTATGTACATATGTATGTATATATGTAATGCATGTTATTTGTAAACGAAAACTGAACAATAAGAGGAAAGTAAATCAACAGTGTAGAGTGGAGATATCCATCCATCCATCTATCTAAACCATGAAGCGATTTTCAAGCCTCTAGCTGACCATATTTACTTTTGTCTGCTGACTGCTGCCTCGGCGGCACTGAACGGCGGCCGGGAACGTGTGAAAATACATTTGCATATTCAATCAACGGCACAATAAATATATCCATGCTACATACGAATTCATACAGAGTCGTTAAATAAGATTTACATACGAAAATAACAAAAATATTTAACAGCAGCAGCAGCAGCAGCAGCCGCCGCAGACGAGCTGACTGGACGGTAACACAAGATTTTGGCATCCCCCCCACAATACTCCACACCCTCCATCCATTAAACCATCTATCCATCCAGCGGAGCATTCAAATTGAATTTGTCAATAGGCCAATGCTTTGGAGGCTCAGCGACCCATAAATGTGAGGCGAAAATCAGTCAGTCAGTCAGACAGTCAGACAAGAAGGCTTGAGATGAGGCTCACAACTTCAGACTGAGACCCAGACCTACAATCAGACAGAGATTTTGACTTGGACTTGGACTCTGAGATTCATCATTCTCGATCTGTTAATAGTTAGCCACGATGACTTGGCTAAAAACACAAACACACATATTTTGCGTGGGTTGGAGGTGGAATATTTTTCATTTGACTCTTTTTTTCTTTTCTCCATGATAAATGTTTGTTATTTTGGGCTATTTTCGAATTGAATTTGTACTAAAATTAACATCATGCTCCGACAAAGGGATTTTTTTTAAATATTTTTTTGGCAATTGTCAATACAATTGGATAAAATGGAAATCTTTTTGAATGTACGTGTGTGTGTGTGGCCTTAAAAATTCCATTATAAACAACACAATGGGCGGGTGTGAGTGGGCAAGCTTATCACTAAACTATGGGGCGACACGCGTTCAATGTGTGGCCGAATCAGCAGCAGCAGCAGCAGCTGGAGGATGGCACTTTCCATTTCTAATTCGATAAGCGAAAGCATGGCCAGCTGCTGCTAAAAGACCGACCGGGCAATAAGAACAACATCATCTTCATTATCATTATTATTATTATCAGTCTCGTGCTTCAACTTCCCCCTCCACCACCACCAGCACCAAAAAAAGGGAAGAGTCTAATGCAAAAGCCATAAAAACAAATTATGAGCGATACGCTAAATCAACGAAATGCATTCAAACGTAACAGCGCAACACAACAATCTCGAGGGGGTGTGTGGGGAAGTGGCGGGGGAATTGGGTCTGACTTAATGAAAATGTTGGCACTGCAAGTCAAGTGCTTCGAACTGCAGCCAAGCGCATGCGTCCCTCCACACAACCACCGAGAGGCCGCAGAGTGCCACCAAACCACACCACACCAAACCAAACCAAACCATGCCACTCCACTCCATTCCACTCTACTCTACTCTACTCTACTCTACTCCAATCCAAGATGATGACGATAGCTGCACGCAAGTGAAAAATGTTGGCGCCAGGCGCCACTAAAAAATCTTATGAATGAAGTAGACACATTTTTTGGTGTTGTACTTCAGGCGTACCTCACACCCCGTTTTTCCCGCATCACCATTCACCTTTTAATTCTTCTCTCGTTAATGTCTTGTGTTGTTGTTGTTGTTGTTGATGCTGCTGGGAAGAGAGACTGTCGACCGGAATCAAGTTTGAAGTGCCTTTACTGTTGTTGTTGTTGCCACTGCATCTTTTTTTTTTTGTTTCTTCTGATATCTTTTAAGCTTAAGACTCCCTCAGTCACCCTTCTATCTCTTTATCAACTTATATCTTTGCGTTGGTCTGTCATTATAATTCATTTCTCTAGAAAGTTCTTTCATTTATTAAGTTATTAAAATGAAATTAACAAAAGTTTTCTCGTCCAAGAAAAAGAAAATTGTGGAAATTCTTGGCTAATTATTGAATTTGTTGAACTAATTAGCTGTCATGTGTAGGAAAGAAGACAAAAGAAATGTTTCCATTTGGGTATCTCTTTCTTACTTGAACACAAATTACGTATACGGCGCATTGGTTCGCAAACTAAACATTTCCATAAACATTTTTAATATTCAAATTAACATTTATTTGAAATGTATAAACGTGGCAAAAACCTTTTTGATCAACTTGTTCCATTATCATTCACCATAATATCATCCATGTATATAAATAAAAGGTTTGATTTATTAATTTAATTTACAATTGAAATGCCAAAAAAAAAACCATTGCAAAAGCACTGTGAATTTATTAACCAGTTTTCAAAAAAATTCTAATCAAATGGAAGGAACCTTTATATCTCCTACTTTTCTTACACTTTTAAGTGATCCTTTTGTTAAATGCTTTTTTAAAAGACGTTTACAGCTAATAATTAGATTTAGCTGGGAGGATAATATAGTTTTATAAGGCATTTGTCCCTTAGTTGTATGTAAATTGACTACTAAACTTAGCAGTTTGGGAATAATTTTATAGATAGAAGCCAGTGGACTTTAAGGTTAAATCTCGAGATAAAACTTGCTAAACTGATTCCTGACATTTTTATAGATAATTTTCATTTAGAAAAACGAATCTAAAGTTATTCAAATATTTCTATTTGCCCTCGTTCTAAGGGGTAAGGAAGACAAGGAAAAGAAAACCAAACGCCCTTTATCAATCACACTTGTTAGGGACTTTCCAGTTGCGATTCCCATTCGGATCTTGGCTACCTGTAAACACACACACACATACACACATTCCCACCAGCCAGACAACATCATGTTCCATATTAAATCCACGCTATAAAAACATTAATCACCATTTTCACGCGACGCCCTGTCGCCCAACTCGTTAGACCGTACAACCAAAGAGCCATAGAGAGAAAGAGAGATGGGAGAATCAGTCGCGAGGGAGAGAAAAGGAGAAAGATATGGGAGATCCTGTGGTGTGGTGGTAGTGTGTAGTGCTTCCTGGAAAAGTGCAATGCGCCTGCGCCGCATGTTGACTAATGACGCGCATTTAGCAGCGATTAATGAATTTTATGAGCCGCCATAATTTTATGGCACATCAACTGGCTAGATGGCTGGCTGGCTGGCTGACTGGCTGGACTTTGGTTAGGAATTTCCAGCGAATTTCCCCGCTACCAAAAACCATTGACGAGCATTGCAGGAAAATCCGTAAAATGCGTAAAGCTGTAAGACCTGCGGTTTTATTATTATTCCTACCTGTAGCTGACAACTAACTACAATTACTATTACTACAGACTCACATAGGTCCAGAGGGAGAAGGGGAGAGAGTGAGAGAGCGAAAGAGAGAGATGGCAGGCTAGTGCTTCCATGGCGTTATGAGCATAATGCCAAAGGTACTTGAGATTTTTATGACCCGCCACCATCCCACATGTGAAGCACTTTTGAAGTATTCATATGCTAATCAAGTGCTTCGATCGGTCTGTCTTTCTGTCTTTAGGTTTGTCTGTATGTCTGTATGTCTATCTGTCCGTCCGTCAGACCGTCAGTCGCTGCTTGGCCCTTAGGTTTGAATAGGGCGTTTGTATGACAGCTAATGTCTCGCATAATAGAAATCACCTACTTAAAATCAAGTGCAAATTGTTTAAATGCCGCCGCCGTCGTCGCCGCTGCCGCCAGATCTAGAGCCACTTGAGATGGGCATTCTTGGTTCTTATTCCTAGTTTTGTTCACAGTGAATCCTATTCCGCATGTCGCCGGGCCATGTAATCCTTGTATAATTGAAACAAAGCGCAATTTGTTTTTATAGTTTTGTCGCAGCCTCTGAGATCCCATTTTCATTTGTCGGTTTGTTTTCATTTCCCTTAAAGATAGATATGCATTTTGTTTGTCGCAAAAGATTTGCTCAAAGGATTTTCGAAAAAGAGATTGGAATTTGGGTATTTGGGAACGTAGAAGGAGAACGGGGACATGTGCGTACATTTTGTGACCAGATTTTCTTGTATATCGTTTATTTTTGTCTTTCACTGCTACTTAAACAATTTTCGCTTAAATTGTTTGTGCGTGGATTTAGGTTTACCACAAGAGGTTTGGTTAAAGGATAACAATCATTTTGCCATTGTTGACAACAAAAAAAAAAAAAACAACAAGAAAAAGAATAAGCAAACAAGATAAGGGGGCAATGGGACAGATCCCTTTATATATATGAACATATATACATATACAAAGTTAAGAAAGGGATGTTGTCATCTGTTTGCCCTACATGCAATTACTTATAGATTTTTGTTCTGGCTTAAGAATACCATTTCTTCTTTTCTCTCCTCTGTGCAGCTGTGCCCCGATTTCGACCTATATAAACATTCAAAAACATATCCTATATATTTTATATGTGATTAGTTTATAGTAATTGAAGATCGAAAGAGTTATATTTACTTCATGGCAATATGGTGCGATTCTTTTTTGGAACTCAGAATTAGTCCATAGAAGAGAATCTAACGTAATTTTGTTGAAAATGCAATATACGAAGAGATTTATCACATGGATTTCTTTACATTTGACTGCATTTATCTGACCCTACTTTCTTCCTATGTTTTCGAATTTTTCCCAGTTCATATAATTTTTACCTTTATGATAATCACGCCCCCTCCCGTCAATGCTTTTTACTCTCCCAGTTTTGGTTTCTGTTTTTTTTTTCTTCTGTTTTTTCGGCATACCACAAACGATTATGTGCATCGGCGCACACTTGAGGAATATATACCTCATCAGGGAGGAACCGACCCTGTCGTTGTCGTCGTCTTCGTAGTCGACTGTCTTTGGTAGGAGGCAAACACAATGGGCAAGAGCGGTTGAAGTACAAAGCATCGCACTTTATTAACTACTTGAGATTAAGACTGATAAAGAGATAATCCCCAGTCGGTCGACCGTCAGAACTTCCAAATGCCTCCTACTACATACACCGATAGATGAGATGGAGTAGGAGGAGTAAGAGAGTGAGAGAGAGAGAGAGAGAGTGCCTACTTTCGGTAGCTGTGTCGGTGTAATAAGCATAACAATATCGTTGTCCGCCCAATTGACAAGCCAGGCCAAGGATAGGAGATAGACATTGAGATTTTTTGTCGGTTATCTAGAGTGATGTTGCCTTGTAAAATGGATCACTCAGGTATGAGAGTAGAGGTGAGATCAATGGCAAGCAACAGACCAAGGCTTATCATCATCATCATCATCATGAGATCCACACGTCAGTGCACTTTCACCGGGGCATCTCGTCATCCTCATCCCGCCGTTTCGCTATCTAGGCGCAGCTGCCTTTTGATCAGTGTAGCGTAATTTTAAGCCAAATTGGTTCGCTGTCTTTGGTTAATGCCGCTACCAATCTCAGTACCAAGAACAAGTGCCAAGGGTTCCATAAGGGCTCAGTGTCTCTCTCTCTCTCTCTCTCTCTCTGTATGTGTTTTTTGGCGTTGGGCATGCCGCACTTTTTCAATGGTTTAGTGTGAAGTTCTAACATATTTTAGCCGACACTCTCCTCGAGGTAGGGGGGGGGTGAAAGACATTTTCTGTTCTTTTGAGGCGTGGAGCTACTGCTGTGTAATGGGATTTACTATTACCTCTCTATTGTATCCTGGGGGATACCCACTGTTTTGCTTTTTGCTCTCCTTTCGTTTTTTGTTTTTTTGTGGAAATTATCCATTGTTATATCATTATGTGTAGATAATAGAATATGTGAAGTTTAAAAAAAAATTTCAACATGGAAGTCGATCGTTATTGTTTTTCCAGTAAAACTATGTGAAACAATTACATGTTTATACTAACAATAAGAACCCTGAATGAACATATTTAAATAATGAAGTAAAAGTTGAAAAGTTGCTCAGAGTTTTAGGGGGGAAATCGATATTTTGGGGGGTAGATCTTTACTAGCTATCAAAATTCGAAGAGTTTTGGGGTGAAATCTTAGTTTTAGTAGGGGAAACTTGCCTCTTGCGCCTTTTTCCAAGATCTGACACTGTTTGAAACACTTTCAATGATTATTTTCTCAACCCTTTTTATTCACTAAAATAAAATAAAGTAAATTAGATAAATCTAGGTGGCTCTGCATAATAAAAACCCATCTTATGAATAAGTTTCAAATAGAAAATTTTCAACATAAGCAAATTGCGAGAAAGAAAACATAAAAAAGGGTAAGGACTCGATTACAAAGCTCTCGAAAGGATAAAAATTTTGGCTAGATGTTTTTCTGTTGGTGAAACTATTGATTTTACATGTTTAATGATAATTTTATCAAGCGAAATGAGGGATTACTAGGTCAAAGTTTGTTGCACTTTCATTTGCTTCAAGTAAATATTTTCTTTCCAGGAAAGGGATTTGAATGTTCGGCATTAAATATTGAATAAGTGTTCATTGAATACAATATATTATCGATATTTATGTACTCTCCACTCCATCATTCATTCCAACTGGTCAAATGAGCCGTGACAACGCTTCAAGTGTTTATGCAAATGCATTTTAACACCTTGGGCCACAAATATTTTTCTAACTGCTGCTGCTTCTGTTGTTGCTCCTCCCGTAAATAATAATAATATTGATAAATTTTATAAATAAACTAAACAACTACAACAACAACAACTATTCACAAGCTATAGAGCTACTGCATAACTGTTACAACAGCAGCCGCAGCCGCAGCAACAGCAACAGAAACAGCAGCAACAGTTGCTATCGTGAGGCGTAAATTAATTCTATTGAAGTCGTTGGGCAGTCAGAGTTCCATGAAAAAAAAACGTAGCCTCCCAATCAGTTAGTCTTGCGGACTAGGTAAACAGTCACCAAGATAATGACGATGATGATGATGATCATCATGGGCAGTTAGCAATGTGTTGGAAGTGTTGAATCCGTTGATCTGATGATGTTGGTGCTGGAGCTGCGTTTGGTCTGTTTGCTCGTTTGCAACTTCTTCTTCACTGTCCTCATCGTCATCGTCGTCGTCATCGTCGTAGCTCATTATGCGATCGCGTTAAGCTGTGAAATTTATTGTTTGTCTAGCTAACATACATATGCCAACGGGGGAGAGGCACACAGAGAGACAGAGATAGAGAGAGAGAGAGAGAGATGGGAGAGGATGGGGCCTGGGGCAAGGGCTTTGACAGAATCTAGCTGTGGGCCTCTAATCTTTGACTATTGACAAAAACTCAATACCAGTAGTTGGCATTTATGAATTATGGAACATGTCTTCAGTTAGTTAGTTTTTCTCCCTTTTTTTTTTCTCTTCTCTTCTCAGTCAAAAGCTTTTGCTCTTACACTTCGGGCGAACAAATGTTTTATTAATGAAGAAGCAGATTCTTTCTTTCTTCTCTTGGCCACCACCACCATCTAGTATGTATGTATGTTGGTACTGCTGCTGCTCCTCCTCCATCCATATCACATATCGTTCATCTCTAAGCGAGACAAATTACCACATTTCAACACATACTCAAAAACTGGCGCTGCGGTTCTGCCCTCCAGTGCATGTAGGCCGTATGCTGAATGCTGGTGGTTAGTTCCGACCATGGTTCGGCCTTTGAGACGTCTTAGTGGCCCTTTTTGGCGCCCATTGCAATTGTGTGTGGGGCGACCGCCGTTGTTGTGGTCATTAATAAAAATGTATTTTGTATGGTATTTCTCTTTGCCTTCGTTCGTTCGTTTGTTCGTTTTTCTCGGGTTTTGTTTTTCGGTTAACTCCCCAAAACAAGAGCGTCCATAATACAAAAAAACAAACAAATGGTTAACAATCAGCAGTTTTGGGGCAACAGTTCAGTAGAAGGTGGAAGTCAGTCGAGGAGGTGCCGGAGAGGACGGCCGGAGAGGAGGTCAGAGACCAGACGTGAGCATGAATCAACCTGTCAAAAGTCTCGTTAACGCCAACAGCAGACAAACATGGCAATTGGTAAGACCACAACGAAGTGGCTATAAACTGCTTCAGATCGCCCCCCTCCACCCCCACCCAAAAAAAAAAATATATATATCCACATAACCTAAATACCCTAATAATAAAATTCCATAGATTCCTGGGATCGAGCACAATTGAGTGATTTTAAAATGTTAACACTTTGTTAACGAAACGACTTTAAGCCATTAATATTTCGTTAATGTAACTAACCAGTCCTAAGTCCCTGAATCTGAATCTGTTGTAACTACTAAGGAAAGTATAGTCTTTTTGTGAAACTCTAAATCAATTTTGGGTTTTTTAGTTTTTGGATCTTCACAATGAATCAACGTGATTTAAAAGACCTATAACAACATCGTTTAACTTACCAAAAATTGACTTTACTCTGACCTGCAATTCAAGCAAAAGGCATACACGCAAGAGACCCACATACAAGCAAACATATATGGCTAACTAAATATATAGTCTCGTAAGCCTGAGGGTCTCTCTCTCTCTCACTCCTCTCTCTCTGTCTCTCTATCTGCCAAAAAAACAAGCCAAAACATCAGCAGCAGCTATAACAACAACAATAATAATATACAAAATGTGGAGAAATTTCATTAAACGCCACATTTGGGCAGTCCAAAAACTGGCGCCAGGCTTCGGACTCGGACTCGAACTCGGCCTCGGAAATGGCCCCATCTCATATAATCTGAAATCAACTGCAACAAGAGGCCAGGGGAATTGAGCATGGGAATGGGCATGGACATGGGCATGGGCATGGGCATGGGCACGAACAAATAAGCAGCAATTTCTACATGTTGCGAGCAAATTTGGCTGGAATGCGAACACACTGAACCAACAAAAACAGAAAACAGGCCAACATCTAAAACATATGCTTCGGTGGAGAATGTATATGGAATTGGCGGGGAGGGGGGAGCAATGAAGTGCGCCGTTGCGCTGCTAAACGATCTTGCCACCGCCCGTCCACACCATGCCACACACATACCAAAAAAAAAACAAAAAAAAGAAGAAGAAGATACAAGGGAAGGGAAAGGTAAGGTGAAGGTGATACGGCGCACGCACGAACTCCGAACTCCAAATGCAGAGGCTGCTGCTGCGGCTGCTGTGGCTCAGAGCGCCTCTGTCTGGCCCTTCACCGGCAGCCGACTGGCGCTAACGTCCGTCTGAGCCAAGTTTCTTTTTATTTTCATTTTGCTGTTGCCCACACCGAATTCAGAGGTGCAAATACGTTCAGGCCAGTCTCCAATTTGTGCTGGAAAGTGATCATTCATGGACTGCGATCGCTGTTGGTGCTGCTGCCATTCGCCGTCATTCCATGTTTTGGTTACTTGTATGATAACTTTTGGGTTTCTCAATATGCAACAGGTCCGCATTCTAGCTTGGCCCAAGGGGCCGTCATTTATATTAAAATATGGAAGTAAATTCCTGATTGGTAAAAGGGAAATCACAAGTTTTCATCGGAGAAGAATTTTAGCATTTAGCATTTAGATAATATGAATAAATGAATTAAAAATGAAATCCGTTTTAAAAAATATATTCTAATTCTATTCCTATTTATTATACTTAAAATTAAGCTTCCTCCAATGCATTCAAGTAAAGTTTTGTAATAAAAAATAATCTAACTATATACAACAAATTATTTACTTATAGAGGACCTACAAGGAAATTGATTACATCAATGCATTTTCGACAAGATCTTTAAATTTCAATATTGTTTTGAAAGAAAAAAAAAGAAACTGTATCAAAATTAAATTCACTTTTCAAAACCGGCTTCTGTGTACAATATTTTCAAAATATTTTTGCAAATCATAGAAAAAGGATTAAGGAACCATCCCTCCATGTAAGTTTTATTTTACAATTTATTTACAAATATTAAGTTTTAAAATCAATTTTATTAATATATTTAATTCTTATTGAAAAACGACTTCTGGGCCCTTCTATATACATTGGCCCTTCATTTGCGCTACGCCCCTGGCATATCTGTAGTTAGGTATGTGTGGTAAGGCCTGCGATTCAAAGTCGCCATAGCCATCGTTGAGGAAAGGAAATGAAATATTTGTCTGGTCTAAAAGTTATCATTTTATTAAAAAGCAGAGGCAATCAACGCATTCACATATTAAAACCGTTTTCGACTCGTGAAACGAAAAGAAGAGGGTGTGAGTCAGTCACAGAGTCAGAAACAGAGTCACATCGATTCGAAAGATCGGGAGACAGGGGCGTGTTCGAAGACGTCGCGCCGTTCGAGTCGTCGCCAGTCTCGTCAACTGACCAACTGCATTATTCCTTGTCTCCTTCTAGTCAATTATATAAAGAAGAGTTGTTTGTTCTTTTAGTAGGCGTTGATCCAGTGTCTTCAGTGTTTTTTTGTTTTGAAACTGGGATTAAATTCCAAATGGATTTATCTAGTTAAGGGGATTGACTAATGGTTAGCGAGAGCAAAGTAGGTGGATCATGAGATCTTAAGGTCATGCGAATGCCATGCCCATCTAAGTGGAAATACGATCATCATCACTGCGACAAGTTGGTTCGCTGTGTCATAACTCAATCAAACATCAAACATGTCATAAAGTTAAGGCACTTTTCATTCGAAGCGTTTGGTTATCAGTCCGGTCTGAGTGAGGTTAATCAACTCCCCAATATAAATGTTGAAATTAATTATTGTTTACTATCAGAGACGCTTAAATATAAATCTCTAGACGAAAGGACCCACAACATTGAAATCCAATTAAATGCTGGCCATTAAAGAGTCAACTTCCAAGCATGCTGGGGACCCCCAAATTCATTTTTAATTGCTTATTTCATAAAAACAAACCAAAAAAAAAAGAAAAAGAGAATGTTAAACCCAACAAAGGCGATGGCAGGTTCCTTTGGCTAGTTAGAACAAAGAGATTTAATGCGTCGAAGGTGCATATTATCATATTAACGCTTTCCCCCCTTTAAAAACGAAAAAAAAAAGCTAAAACCCACACTCTAACCATTTTCTTCAACTATTATTAATACCACTCTCTTTCTTCTCCTCAATCTTCTTTCCAGTTTTTGTATTTTTTTTCTTAATGTCGTAAAAAGAGAATTTTTTGATTGATATCCTTGGGCTGTCAAGCGATCGCCTAAACGGCTGCAATAAAAAATTTACCACATTGGGGCACAGCGGGCGGTAACTTGGCGCCAGTGATATATTTCACCCTTTTTCTCTCTCTCTCTCTCTCTTTCTCTCTCTCTCTCTCTATCAATATAGAATACAAAAATTCGGTATACGAGAAAACAGCGTGGGTCATCTTGGTCTGAGAATCATTCCTTTGCCATCGTTTGGAGGCGAACACAAAAAGGTGGAAATGTTAAAATTTAATTATGGGTTCGAGGTTTTTGATTGTGATACCCCATCATGCTCATATAACCACCGCCTCCCCTTCCCTCCACTGGTAACTCCTTTAACCATATCCTATGCTATATATCACTGCAATACATAACAACAACAAGAACAATAACAACTCCTCTCAGTGGAGTGTAGAAAAGTCAACAAAAATTTGTTTTTAATTTACAATTTAATATGCGTTATAAAAAATTGGTCTCAATGACGAGACATAAATATTTATAAAGATCCTCCTCCATCTCCTCTACAATCGTTTCTCTCACTCATAGTCTGTCTCTCTCTCTCTCTCTCTTGATCTTTTCTTATTCTCCTGTCTTCAGAAATCGCTATTGAAGTGAGAATGCTCTGTCTTCCCAAGTGATGGCAGCTCAGACCAACTGGGTACTCTATCCAGGCTCATCTCATCTCACTTATCAGGTGTGAGAGTTTTCAATAAATTCAATAAACAATTCGTTGCAGTTTCGCATTACGATTTAAAGTTATCTCAATTCGAGAGAAATAACACTTGCAATATACCATTTTATAGAGGGCATTTTTTGAAAACTGCTAGCCAGAAATTTTTATGGAATAGAAATATAGTTATAAATCTTCTCTTCCTAAAGATCCTTCTCTCTTTTTCGATCTTCAGGTATCTGTGTGTCATATCAATAACGATCACTTCTTTAGCCTCAGATCTGTCATCTGACCAAATTCATCTATTAAGAAATATGCTCCACTTGTGGAGTTCGCATTCCAGTTTTATGTCTTTGTTTAAGTCTGTGTGTTTGTTTTTATACCATGCACTCATTCGGTGAAATGGTGTATTTTAGTATAGAATATATATTTTTAAACAGCATCAGCAGAATCTAAGAACATCTAGATCTTGGAGTTTGGGTTTTGGTAAGATTAAGATTATCAAATGTGGTAAGTAGCTTTTGCAGCAAAAAATTTGGCTATAAATGTTTTTTATTAGGTGGGCCGAAAAGGCGAATTTGACCTTGCTAAGCAGCAAGAAAGGAAAAGAACTTGTAAACATTCCTTTGGTCTTTCACTTAGTGCATGGTATATTGAAGTCGGTCGGGACAACGAACTTACTTTATTTAGTTTTTGATATTCTGATTCTTGCCAAGAATTTGTCAAACATTTTCGTTGTCGCGATTGTGACTCGATTTCAAATATAATATGGTTATCGTATCTCTATATATAGTATATGCCACACACATCACATCACATCGCATCAGTTGAGATCGCATCAGGTATATAACTTGCCAAACTTGCCATTCGCATAAATTGCCAATTTTGGCAGAATTAGTAAGTCAGTTGTCTCTCACTTGGGTATGGTCCTGCAGCCAAGCAGCCAACCAACCAACCAACAATCCATCCATCCATCCATTGGTCAATCCGTCTTTCTGTCCAGTTTGCTACTGCCGACTGTTTTGACATTTAGAGGCGTCGCGACTGCGCCTCATTATTTATTATGAATTCTATAAATATTAATGGATTTTTAAATGCAATTATAACAACTAATTAATAATGTGCATTTTTAATTGTCCATCGCATTGAGGATCGCGAACGGGGAGAATCGCGTGGAGTGGGATGAGAATGAGTCTCTGTGCGTTTGACGTATTGGCTGACGTATTTATTGCTTGTTTTCTCGCTTCAACTTTGGCAGTTATTCAAGTTTTGTGATTCGTTACGATTTGCCATACCAAATGCGCGAAGGTGCGCGAAAAAATTAAACGAGAATGTCTGACAGAATTTATTTTAATTAGTGCGAGTGAGTTGTGAGTGGCATAATCAATGAGTTGCCTTACCCACCTTATCCACCATTCCAGCCACCATCATCCGCCAGCGATTAAGCAAAACAATCCCCAACGATCCCAACTGACAAATGGCCAACGAAAAGGCAAATAGCAAATCGCAAATCGCAAATCATAGATCAAAGATCACAAAAGATCACAGTATATGCCGACAAACGAATATATATGTATATATTTTTCCCCCTCTTTTTTTTTTTTTGGCAAAAACGATCGTTGGGTATCAATTACACAGTTCGACTTCTGTGCGCCTTTGGTGGTTCAGGTCAATTGCCCGATCGACCGACCATCCGCCTTTTGCCTTACGAGTGTGTGTAATCGATATGGCAAAGTTTTTTGTTCTATTGCAATCGATATAGCATGCCGCCCAGCCCCCTACCATGGCTGAAAAAAAAAATGTATCTTAAGTAGCCATTTAATGTTCTCAGATGCCGAGCTACTGATAACAGCAGATAAACCAAAAGACAGTGAGAGAGACAACGAGAGAGAGAGAAAGAGGAAAGCGACCATTATTAGTAGTTGTAAAAAGCACTTGTAGAGGGGGACATATGTATGTATATCCAACTGGGAGCTGCATAACGTGAGAAATATACATAAATATTATGCAGAGAAAGAAAAGAAAGATTTTTCTTTTTTGATCGATCAATGGATGGATCGGTTCAGTTCGGTTTGGTTTGCATCGGATCGGATCGGATCGTTCGATTGTACAAACATCTTAACAAATTATTATGCTGTCTGCCGGAATCAGAGACCAAAAATGTGGAGATGGAGATGGAGATGGAGAAGAGACGGCGATTCCACTTGGCTCATCGTTAAGTATCTCAACTAGTAGCCGCTAGGCAGCCACAGAAAGTGATCATCTCAACGACAGGCCATCGATCATTCCACAAAAAAAAAAAAAACACACAACCAAAATCCATAACCAAAACTAAAGAAACGGAAAGACGGAGACTAAGACGGAGACGGAGACGGACGACTCATGCTGGTGTGGTAGAAAGCGTGTTGGAAAATTAAATCATCGTTGGGTCTTTACTTGGTTATTTTTTGGGACTCAGTTGTTGGTTTTTTTTTTTTTTGTATTTTTTTGGGTTGGATCTGCCTTTTAATGATGCTCAGCGCACCTTGAGCATATTGCGGCTTAGTATTTATCGGAGATCCGAGAGAAAAAAACAACAACGTGAACGTTGGAAAAACAGAGGGTAAAGATCTCTATCAGCGAGTTAACTCGTTTAGCATTTAGTTGCAGGCGCCTATGCCCATGCCCCTACTCCACCCTCTCTCTTTCTCTCTGTGTCTCTCTTTCTCTTTATCTCACTGGGTAACTTTATCATCCAGTTTGCATCTTTATGCTTATGCCGTTTCCCAGGATTATTGGTATTGGAAATGGGTTCTTGAGTTTTGTGCCACGCCTTATTAGTCGCAGACAGTGTCGTTTATATCATTTATATTATTTTATGATGGCCCATGTATATGTCTTTCTGTCTAAATTGTAGGTTTTTTTTTGGTTTTTTTGGGCGATCTTTACAATCTTTTTTCAGCAGGTGACAACGAGATATAGTCCGTGTGACTGTGTGTGTGTGTGTGTGTGTGTATTGGGTTAATTAGGGTTATATCCATGATTTATTGATATGTTAGCCATGTAAGCAGGCCCCTTCTATTGCCCTGTCTCATTGATTATGGGTTTTAATAAGCCAACGATAGTCTTATATGATTTTTTTCATTTTCCTTCGAAATATGAATGTGAGTTTTTGAATATTTTAATTATGCAAACGCTTGACATGTTATGTCTTCGGGTTATATGTGGGCACTCTCGATGAGGTAGTCGACCAATCTTATCGCTTAAACAGACATGTGTCGTCGTCGTCGTCGTGGTCGTGGTTGCTATCCATTTATCCTCCTAGCTACCGTTCAACATCTGCAGATTCATGGCGGTAGATAGCAAACTCACAAAGAAGCAGCAACAGCGTCAAACCTGGAGACACCATACAGAGACAGAGAGAGCGAAGGAAAGAGTGGCGCCATGGACTACTTGAGCAAAGTCCTTCCACGTCATCCTCCTGCTCCTTCTACTTCTGTGGGCCACTTGTTCGCGTCTTTTTTGTTTTTGCGCTCGCCTCGATTTTTATTACCAAAAAGAGAGACGAAGGCGCGACAAGAGACAATAGAAAATTATTACTTCAATTTGGCGACAGCAACAACAGCAGCGGCAGCAAATGTCCATTCCTCGAACAGGTAGAGGTAAGAAGGACCTTGACCAAGCAAACATCTTAAGCGAGATGAGAGGATGCCCGCCTACATGCCACAAAAAAAGAAAATAGACAGACGGACATACGGACAAACACTCAGACAGACAGAGACAAGACAGAAGCAAGTTGGTCACTTTGTGGGCTGGACCAATGTCGCCGCTTCTATGTCCCTCTGACACTTGTCACCATCCCCTGTTTGGCTGGGTCAGTCACATTTTGCCATGCATCGTTTAGTGACGCAATTACACCTGAACCTATCTATCTATGTATCTGTCTATCGGGTCCCCAGCTGCCGACTATACACGGGCGAGTCCTTTGTCGGTCTCAATGCAGGCGTGAAACATTCTCGATTTCCAATCTTTTGTTGGACATATCTAGCTCAAATATTTCCTATCTTTCATATATTTTTATAATTTTTTTTTTTTGCGCACAAACACAAATGTTACTTTTCTTTTCTTTACTTTTTTTTGTTGTTTCTGTTTTTATGATGCACTGGCGCCCGACCATTTGGCCGACGACTGGCGGCTGCCTGCATTCAAATTCAAATCTTTTGCCCCGGATATATGCCGTCTCGAACGTGCTAAATGCCAACGAAATGCAAACTTAATGAGTGTTTGCCGCCCCTAAGGGAAGAGTAACCAGAAATGAGGACCAAGAGACACAATTTGGTTTTGAAACAACTTTCTTTCTAGTCGATTGCCAATGAACTCAAGCTCGAAATTACATATGTATGTAGACAAGGCATACAAGAGATTCAAGAGAATTTGTATAAATTGCCTCAGGGAATGATTGTCTCCTCTACATTTTTATCTGTCTGAGATTTTTAAATTAGCTTCTTATTTAATTCAAGTTCAAGATCAATGACAAATACGAGAGGGATGTTAAAAGTTTAGGTTAACAATAGACATAATAACAATTATGTGTAAACGAGTAAAGAAAACCCCTTAAAACGATCACGTGCACATGCAGGACAACAATCTTAATGAGTTATTTAGGCAAAATATCCTTTAAATACAACAAATTCGAAAAAGTTTATATTAAAATGAACCAGGGCTTCCTAAAGGCAAAGTTATGTGGATACTTTGCGTCGCCGCAATTTTATTAGTCTTAAAAGGATCAATCATAAAACCCACCAATATGTCAGCAACGACAGACCCATCCAGATGTAGAGATCGATAGATCCTTCATATGAATTTTCTTCAATAACCAGTTAAAATTTTGGATACAGTCAATTTCTAGAATCTACCAACTCGAATTCACTTCTAAGGGCAGTGTTCCATTTGATATTGGACCAAGTAACTCTAGTCAATATTACATTAAACAACAAGATCAGAACAATAATGTTTCTTAATGTAGTTCAAAATCAAATAGCAGACTGCCCTTATAAGAGTAAACATCTGAAGCGAGATGTTCTTAAACCAGAGGGACGGGGCTAACTTTGACCGCGTCAAAGTTTGTATACCCTTGCAAGTTTTTTGGTAACTCTTTCCTTTTCAAAGTGGAAAAACGTTTTATCTAAAAAGGCTAATGTTTGCGAAAGAACGGCCTACAATTTTAGCATAGGAAAAAACAAAGATATTGATCAAAGTCACTGTTTTCCACCGATCGTTCCTATGGGAGCTATATGATATAGTTACCCGATCTTTATCAAATTCGGCGCAGTCATTTACAGATATATTAAACTAACAAATGTTTAATTTGAAAGCAATCGCGTCAAAAGTAACGGAGTTATTGGCAAAAGTCACTGTTTTCTAAAGATCGTTCCTATGGGAGCTATATGATATAGTCACCCGATCTTGATCAAATTTTGCACAGTCGTTTATATGTGTAATTAACTCATCAATATTAAATTTCACGACAATAGCTCAGAAAATAACGAAGTTATTTAGAAAAGTCACTGTTCGTGACTTTGTCATTTGTATGGGAGCTATGTGATATAGTGATCCGATCCGGTTGAATCCGAGATAACAACGCCAGTAGTATGTATAAGCTTACATGCAAAATTTCAGCTCTGTAGCTCTTACGGTCTAGGAGGAGTTTGCGTTGATCCAGACGGACGGACGGACGGACGGACATGGCTATTTGAACTCGTCTCGTCGTGCTGATCAAGAATATATATACTTTATATGGTCGGAGATGCTTGCTTCTATGCGTTGCACACTTTTGACCAAAATTAATATACCCTTTTTGCAAGGGTATAAAAAGCTCTTCTGATGTCAAAAGAGAGAACTCCATATCAAAATCTATATAAAGTAAAGGTTTCTCCTAAGCCTAACTAATGATTGTCATTCTAAAGACTGGTTTGGGTCACTAACAAGGCACACCAAATTGAGTATGGGGATGTCCTTAGGTATCCTGACCAATCAAACCCTTACTTATAAGGAACCAGCCAGCATCTTGTATATAAAAAGTTGCAGCCAAAACCCATGCAATCGAATATTAATTCACATGAAATAGGTCCTAAAATTTCAACATTCAAGATTTTATTTTTTACAAATTTTTTTAAATCGAGTTGTGACACACCTAAATAAATAACAGAGTTTCAAGTTTCTTTTTTAACGGCAGTGAAAAATTGGTAAATATTGCAATAGTTTTCAAAATTTGTCGCTTTTTCCCATAAATGCTTAAAAAAAAGAATGAATAATAGAAATCTAATTTGGGAATATCAAGAATGCATTTTAGATCCTATTAAGGAATGTCTTAAGTAAAATAAATTTATATTCTTACTTTATTCAACCTTGTGAATAAAAAGTAGTTTAATAAGAAACAATGAAACCATGTTTATAATTTGGCGGACTTAAGAATCAAATGAATGCAAAATATATGCAAATTCCCTTAAGAAAAGTAAATTTAGTCGCAATCCTAACATTTTATACTTTACTTTTGAGGATTTGCTTTCATAAATGCTATGATCTTGCCTGATTTAAAAAATCTTTGTAAAATAAAGTATTAAAAAATCGATTTAACTATAGAAAGAGCTCCTACCTAAATTAAAAATTTCCCCATTTTGGCATTATTTGACAAAAGAAGAGCTGCTACCTGCTTTGTGGTGAAATGGGGGAACTTTCCTCCCTAATGTATGCAAAAAGCAGTTCAAGAATTCGGTTTTTTAAAATATATAAAGAACATTTTGAAAAAGAATCCTCGAAGCAAACCTTGTTTATAAACAATTTTGAATTTAAACTCACACGAAAAGTTATAATTTTATTGAAATCCATTAATACTTTTCAGCCTATTGCATACTTTAAGGGAAAAAGTTTCCCTACTTCGGAGCATTTGGATCCTCCTATGACTCTAGAAGTACTAAATCCCTAGATCCTCCTATGTATCTTCTTAACATAGGGTTATACCCATTATAAGAGTAATAAAGAAAATAAAATCATTTGTTATATTATTTAAAAAGCTGATTTCTACTCAATAAATCTGACATGAAGACATTTTTATAAAATTAATTAGATTTATTTAAAGAATACAACTATTATTAGAACCATATCTCTTTTGGAATTCGGAATCCATTTTCATTAGCTATAAGAAATTCTCCACTTTATGGCGTTCAAGCAAATTTGGTCAATAATTTCGAATCACTAATTAATGGAACTAATTGCTAGCTACAAAATGTATTAATTTTAATCGTTTTCTTTTTGTGTGTTTGTGTTTTTTTTTTCATATACATATATTTTTTATTGTAAATGTATTTAGGCTTGACAATCTCTGGCAGACAGAGGCAGGCAAATGTCGAAATTCCAAAGCGGGCAATCAACAAAACCAAATGAAATTTATGTTTCACCTGTCTGCATAAAATACATAAATACACAGAGCAGCAGCAGCAACAACAAAAAGGCCCAGACAATGCCCGGCAAAGGCAAGATGGTGGCCCACCTAACAGGGGCTAATTACATGCCACAGAAAAAAAAAGAAATACAAAGATACGATGGAATACAAAGAAGAAGGAGAAGGAGGGAGGCAAAAAACGCATATGCCCAGACTTGAGATACAGATACTCATGCCAAACGGAAGAGACCCGGACGGCTGCAATGAAAATGCCAATGGACATTTTCCGACAGCTCCAAAAAGCAAACCCAAAGAAGAAAGAAATAGCAGCAGCAACAGCAGCAGCAGCAGCTGGGACAGAAGACAGAGGGCACACACTGTGGAAAATCTCACTTCTGAATTACAAACTACGCCACATTCAAGTGGCAAAATGCCTTTAGACGATCATCAGCCATTCCAGCCAAAGGAGATAGACAGAAGAAGATAGATTGGGAGAAAGAGAGAGAGAGAGCAAGTGAGGCAGAGAGGTGTAGATCGATCTGTTGTGAAGGCAACGGCGCAGAAAAACTGTGTGGCTGATGAAAATCAACAGTGCTAAGCGTTAACTTCGCCACTACAGAAGATCCAGTCTCTCGTTTTTCTCTCCACAAAATGGCGTGCAGATCGTTGTTAGAGTGAATACAATATATAGTGTTTTCGGTCTTGTCGTTTCTTCAGCCAATCGGCAACGACCTTAGCATTGGTCCCTGGGTAAACTGGTTTGGCAGGTAGCTAGCTGATCGGCCAGCTCGGGCTGAAAACTGGCTACGACGCACAGTGAGCTAAGCACCAAAGTTGATCAACTCAAGATCAGTTCGTTGCGAAACCTCGTGCGTGCTAGAACCCAAGAGCGCATCGTTCCCAAGAGAGGAAACAAGAAAAAACGGAACATATAGAAAAAAATCAATCTCAAGTGAAGTGTGTCAGAATCAAAGAGATTGTCTGTTTGTGTGTGTCATCGGGATAATTTGTAATATTTTTTTTTTAAAGTCGTCAAGTGAAAACATATTGAAAATGCTTTCCATGCAAGAACTAATGGATATGAGAATGCAACAACAATTGGCCCATGAGCTATATCGTCAGCAGATTATGCAGCGTATACCAGGTAAGTTATCCGTGATTGCCGACGGCAAAATTATATATAGTTAACTGATTACATGAGTGGAAGAGAGAGAGAGAGAGAGGTGGTTATCAAACTTTTAATTAGGATATATGTTTATGCCCTTGACAGTAGCAATTATAATTTTTCATCTAAAATATTTGAATTTGAATCTAAAATGTTATGGCATGTCTTCCTTCATGTCATGGCTCGGAGAGTCCATAAACCTCACAGCTCCCATCTTACCATCTTTTTGGGTAGATCTTCCTCCTTTTGCATAGTAACTCCGCTTGCTCTCCCGCTGAAAGTCCATGTCAAACTAACGAACTAACCAAACAACTTTTTTGCTTTTCTCTTCTCTTCTGTGTTGTCAGATCCCTTTCCGGCTATGTTGCCGCCGCCTTTCAACATGCCCCAGCCGCAAATCATGCTGCCCAGCCGCCCCTCATTGCCGGGCGTTGAAGCCAAACTGGAGAATAACGATCTGTGGCAACAATTCCATAAGATCGGTACCGAAATGATCATCACAAAGAGTGGCAGGTAAGATATAACATTCATATATATGTACATATATAGATAATATATATATATAGGCAGTTTTCACCAATTTTCACAAGAAATAAAATCTTTCGCGTTGCCTTCAATGTGAATGTGTGTGTGTGTGTGTGTGTGCATCCTATGCAAATAGAAAGAAAAACCGAGCGAGTTTTCCAACAAACTTGAAAAGTCAAGTGTCTAGTAAATATTTGCCAGGGCCCTAAACCCTGGGCCCGGGCCGGGCCTAATGTGGCGCCTAGCGATAATTCAAAACGCAGCAGGAGCACACACACACACACGCATATACACACATTCCACACACAAGTGCAACAAGTGCCGGTCGACTCAGTCGAAGAAGATGAAAAAGAAAAGATGGGAAAGATGACGACGACGACGACGACCTGGCGCCGGTTAGCTCATAAAAATCTCTTCTTCATAGTCGTTGACAATCGAGAGTTGTGTTTTTTTTTTTTTTTGAAAACGGAACGTTATATAGTGAGCTGATCTCTCAGCTAGCTGGGCTGCTGCTCTGCTGATCGTTCTACCTGCGCTTTTCACACGTTTTTGTCCCACACAATGGTCTCACATTGTCTTGGAGATATGCATATGTGTGTATTATGTCTACGATTTGTAACGACGAGCACAGTTTTGATAGTAAATTTCGACTACCGAGCAGCAGCAGCTTAGAGTTAGGAAAAGAAATTAACATAATTATGAGTCGAAGTTGGGAGTCAGAGTCCAAGTCCGAGTCCGAGTTTGTTGGAGCCCGAGAGACACTTTCTCGGCTCATTAGACATGCATTGAGTGGCACATTTGGAAGCCGTTAAGATGACTTGACTTGACTTGACTTGAGATATTGTCTAATTGCTTGGCGCCAGGCCTCAGCGAGATCTTTTCAAATCACAATTAATTATATGTCCATTGTGTGTGTGTGTGTGTGTATGTGTAGATAGATAGGCGAATATCCATATATCTAAAGGTATAGGGTAGTAAGGAACTGTGTTTGCGTTACCTTTTAAATCGATATATTGCGGCAACGCCTTCCACACCGATGTTGCCCTTGCCCTGTTCTGATTCCATAATTACACACTTGTTAGGCCCAAAAAGCCACAAATCAAAAAAAGAAAAGGTATAAAAGAATAGAAATAAATAATAGACAGTCCGCCCCGTTCTTATGCGACCTTGATTTATGTACGCAGTATTTTATCAACTTCACTTTTCTTTCTTTTTTAAACAGACGTATGTTCCCTTCGATGCGTGTCTCTTTGAGCGGTCTGGAGGAGGAGACCAGCTACTGCGTTTTACTCGAAATGGTGCCCATTGGCGATTGTCGCTACAAGTTCTCTGGCTCCCAATGGGTGCCAGCCGGCGGTGCCGAGCCCCAGAGTCCTCAGCGCATGTATCTACATCCAGATAGTCCGGCCACTGGAGCCCATTGGCAATCGCAGGCGTTGCTCTTCAACAAGGTCAAATTGACCAATAACACATTAGATAGCAATGGACATGTAAGTTTTAAATCTATCTCATTATATCGATTGGATTGTTGACTAATCATTGTCATTTGCTCCATTCCCGTAGATCGTTTTGGCCAGCATGCATAAGTATCAGCCACGCCTACACATCATACGCAGCGGTGAACTAACCCAGTTGCCCTGGGCTCCGCAGCAGGCGTTTGTTTTTCCCGAAACGGAATTTGTCGCCGTGACAGCCTATCAGGTGGGTAATTTTCTCTCTCTCAACTTTCATTCAGCAAGATCGAAAGACTGGATAAAAGAGACACACACAGACAAAGACTCTGCGGGGGGGAGGTGGACAAACACTAAACACTAATGGACTAAGAAATTGTCGCCTTTTCGAAGTGACAGCAAACAGACAGACAGAAGAGGATATTGTTATTGAGTGTGAACTCAAGTGGTTTTTCGCAACGACTTACTGACGCCGTCTCCTATCGTATTACAAACCGAAAAACTAAACAAAAATCTCCACTTTTCTTTTATTTTTAGAACGATCGCATCACCAAACTGAAGATCGATAATAATCCATTTGCCAAAGGCTTCCGCGAGTCGGGACAATCGCGATGCAAACGCAAGCTGACCAACACTAGCTCCAACAATTCCTCCTCCCACTCCACTCTGGAGTCTGATGGCGATGATGGCTCCAGTGTGAGCAGCTGTGATTCGCCACAAGCCAAACGCCAGCGTCAGGACTGTGAGCAGGACTCGCAAGGACATCAATCGCCAAGTTATTATCATCAGGCGTCCAGTCCTATACCATCCTCTCCGCCAGCAGCCGCCTATCATCCAGCCCATCCGCTTAGCTATGCCTATTTTGCTGCCGCCATGCCGCCAATAATGCCCCTGGCCACTCTCTACAACAGGCCGGCAGTTCCAGTTCCAGCAATTCCAGCCTCCGAGCTGATGTTGTCAGCTCCAATCAGTCCCATTGAGACACCATCGTCGAGCGCCTCGAGCACTTCATCGAATACAAATACACCGACAAGTTCCCCTCGGGCCACCACTTCCACTAAGCGGAATAGTTTTAGCATTTCAGCCATTTTGGCCTATTAAATAAATGGCCTATAATTCACTTTGTGGCCTTTGGTTGTGATTTCAGTGTGCAGTATCGTAACAATTTATACATATATACAAACAAACATACATACATTTTTTTTGCCCATTTTTTTTTTTCCAAACCATTTTTTTTTCTTTGCAATTAATTTGTTAATTAGTTTTAAGCGTGAAAAAATATTGTATCCTAACTACATAAGAAGTACATATTATATATAGAACAAAATTAAATTGCATTCGTTTTTGTTATTTTTTGTCTCTGACATTGAGACTAAACGGGGATAGGATGATTTAACTGGACACTGCTTCTTGCGTTCTCTTTTATTGAGCAGAAGCAGTGTTTATATGGACTAATTGTAAGAAACGGAAGTGCAACAAGCAGTGCCATTCGTAGTATAGACTGCTTGCAATTATAAGCAGTACTCACGAACAAGGGGCATATCAACCAAGGAAAACGCAAAAATAAAAAAGTTTTTGGGATTTTTGCAGCTTTTTGATGGCATTATTTTATATAAATTCAAATTAATTAAAACTAAAAACTAAACATAACTTTGTACAAGGTATGAAGCGTTGTTCTTTTTTTTTAAATTATTGAAGAATTCGTTCTATTTATGATAAAATATCTTGAAATTTATGTTTTTTAATAAATCATTTAGTTCGATTCATAAAAAAAATATATATTATATTTTACTACTCAATTCAAATCAAAATGTTTTAAAGAGTTGATTAATTGTTGATGATTGCTGTCCCCCACGTTACGCCCTTGACTTTGTATATCCTTAAAAAATGATAAGCTGCCAAAGGAAATCCATCTAAATTTGCCACCCAGAATTAGATTTTAAATTACAATATTTACTTTGCATTTAAGTGAATGAAATCCAAAAGCTAAAAAAAGATGCTTGTCGAATGTTGAATAAACCAAATGCATAGCTTTATCCCTCTTACAATTAAGAAACATTTATCGCATTAACATTTTATTGCACATTAGTGTCCACTTTTTCATTTAAAGGAAAACTCTTAAATATTTAGTGCTTTGAGTGATTAGAGTTCTTTTATGTCATTGCCTCCTCCTCTGGGTTTAGTTTCAGCCTTGAGCATTTCCGTTTTTACAGGTTTTTGATAACAAAAACAAAAACGAAAGAAAAACAACTTTTTGGCGAGTCCCCAAAAATAAAAAACAAATTAATGTGATCCATTATAAATGGCAACCAATTTAGACACAGCAACAGAGAGAGGGAGAGATCACAAAGTCTCTAAAACAGAAAACCAACTCCGGTAGTAGTTAATACAATTCTTGAAGAGATAAGGCGTCCATTATGAGCAGCGATTTGACGGCTTTCAAAGCGTTTGGTCTTTGCCGACCCAACTTGGGTGAGAAACCAACCAAAAGAGACACACATAGATAGAAGAAGAAGAAAAAAGAGACACAGAGACGGAGAGAGCGATCGACGACGTAGAGGATGAGGGTAAGAGATGAGGCGATGTCGTTTGGTATCATTGCCGGCTGCTGCGGCTGCTACTGCCGCGCTCTGTCTTGTGAAATTTCCGTTTTTATCGCACCTTTTATGGCCAGTGGCTAGTGGCCAGTGGCCAGTTGGCGGCATTTGGCCAGTGTGTGGCTATTTCTTGGGTGTGCATTATCGCGTCAAATGCGACAAATCTGTCTACGGGTCGGCGGTGGCCTTTTAGCTTGCATAATTGAGCCGATAAATCCAGCGATCATGCATGTGTGCGGTCCCACATTTTGGACGAACCTTTACCCCCTTCCCCTCCGTCCAAGCACACCAATCAACCAGTCAGTCAGCCAACCAACCAACCACTCTCTATCCCACACACACACGATGATAACTTTAAGGTTCCAAAAACAATTTGAAAAAACGACAGCGCCACACAAAAACATTAAGAGTTTAATAATAAGTTCAATAAAGTTTTTAAGTGCAAATAACAAGACTAACCGGGAATCAATTTATTGAAATTAGTTTTCCATATTTTCTTTACTTATCCTTAAATGTTCGATCTAGAAGGTTATACTCGAAGATGTTTACATTTATATACAAAGATATAAATTCAAAGTTATTACCAATTTCTATAACTAACTAGATAACTAGATATAAGGCCAGACTATAATTAATATTGTATAAAATGTGAAATAAGGATCAAATCTATGAAACATTAGAGTATCCAATTGCAAAATCTTTTCACTAAGCCTTCTATTAACAAACTTAAAACCATATGCTTAAAAACGCAGTTATATCCTTTTAAAAAACTAATGTTTTTTTATACCCTTGTGAAAACGTTGCCGATCCCATTAGCTACAGATACTTACACATTTTTGATCGACTTAAGGATTCGGCTGTTCTGATTGACTTCAATTAGAAAGCTACTGAAATTGAAACTTGGTATTCAAGCATTTAATTGCCTAATTGAAGTCAAGTTTGACAATTCGTCGAATCGGACCGCTATAACATATAGTTGCAAACGAAAACCATCCATTGCAGTCTTTTTAGTGAAAAGTAACTTATAATAAAACGAAATCTATTCAAGGAAATTGATTGAAGAAATGAACTACAGTGGACTCTCCGTTAAGAAACACAATTGCTTGTTCGGTAAGCAAGGGGGTATAAACTTCGAAGTAAATTCAGCTTGTTTTAATTTTGTTTTTGTTTGTTTAACTGGCTGCTCTTTAGTTGGTTTTTTTCTCAGTTTCCATTCATAGAAACTTTTGCATAATTAAAGACAGCAGCGCGAAATAATTCACTGGCCACACGAAACGAATCGAAAACCGAAAATCACAGTCCCAACTTTGACTAATTTGGTCTTAGTTTCTACTTTGATTTTATATTTCTAGTTTTGTATACTCTATTTTGACTCAGGGTATATGGGCAAATAAACAGAATTTGAAATGGTATTATTGTGACTTAACAGAACTTAACTATATGGACTTATAATCTAGTTTTCGATCCGATAAAGGCGCAAGAACATGTTGATTTTTTTTAGAATTTTCTCCCTTAGGTATATAAGCTATCGATGAGATTAAAATTAGTTTGACCCTCTGGGCTCTGGTTCTGTGTTTTTTTTTTTTGTCACATAAATTTGACTTTTAAATGTTGAAACAATTAAATTATGGGATTTGCACGTTTTCACTCGAATCTATTGTCGGCATTCGATCTTTAGATGTGTCGTTGTTGTTCTTTTTATTGTTACTATTGTTGTATCTATTGTTTAAATTTGAAATTTAATTTTTGGCTGTTTCGTTTGATTTGGGAAATACAAAAACAGTGGCAAAAAGCGTCAAAATTCGTAGATTATGCGATAAAAATGTAAATATCGAGACGATCTCGGGCATTGCATTTCTAATTTGCGCTTGTTTTAATATATTTAATGAATTTTTTCTGTGCCTTTTTTCCAATATACATATGTATATATATATATATATTTTTTTTTTTTGTTTCAAATCAATGTATGTATATTTTGTTTCGAGTGTGTGTATGTGTGTGTGTGTAGGTTTTGGCTCAAATAACAACAACAATAACGAGAATAGCAGATCCAAAAAGCAAATCCAAATCCGGTTTGGCGGTCAGAGCTGTTGATAATGATAATGAGGATAACGATGCTTTATTGAGAAGGTGTTGCCGTTCGTATTTGAATTTTATGTGTGCCGCATATATATCCATACAAATATGTGTATATATGTGTATACATATATAGTATTATTAGTGTTATGTGTTGTTGTTGGTGGTGGTGGTTGTTTTATTCTTTTTTATTTTTTATTATTGTTAATTATAATATATTTGATTTGGTATTTAAGCTTTAAGCTATAAAAAATGTTGGCATCTTCTGTTTTACGACCACACAAAAAAAAAAAAACAAACGGAAAAAAGGTTAATTAAATAAATCGGATGGTGGACATATATGTATTTAGTTATATATAGAAATGGAACAGACACTTAAAATACAGGTAGAATACAACCAGAAAGTTAATCCCAACTCTATACATATGTACATGTATATTATTCCATTAATGATGAGACATTAAATTTGCAAAACCCTTAAGTAGAGCAACTAACTAACCTACTTACCTTTTTGTCCTTAAAAAATGCTGCTTGCAAATTATATTGCTTGAATACGTATGTATCTATGTATGTATGACTATACGTTTGTATCTTAAAGCTTTACAATGAATTTAGATCGGTGGACTTCCCATATATAGACATATCTATATTCCCAATCGATGGCCTCAATGGCTAATGATGCATTCGATAAATCAAAAACAGAAAAATGTGGGAACATATAGATAGACGAAGGATGAACTATAGGCTCCATGGTTTCCAATTCCAAAGATGTCTCAACTAGTTAATAATCAATATAATACATTGATTTTAAAAGATTTCTTTCGATGGTTCGCCAATTTTGTATGCCATTACTGTATATATTTTGGTAAAAAGCTTTGTGCATCTTAAGCTTTTGATTTTGAATACCCTTCAACAGAGTCAATTCGACTGCCTATGCACTTTCGTTTTCATTTAGACTTCTCAATTTAATCACTAATGAAGGTCTGATCTGATTTTTATGTTTTCCAAAAGAAGCTTTCAACTCGGATACGAGCTTTCTTACCATTCCTTCATATGGTATTGAGCAATTTCAATGTTTGTATAACTTTCTGTCCTGAACGATAATCTGAATCTGTATCGAATATTGTTGAGACAATTTTTTAAGTTCCATAGGAGCTTCCATTTCCAATAAACAGTTGGGCATAGACGATACGGTAGTCCGCCTTGGCTGATTCTGATAAATTTCCAAACTATTGATGTTCCGATCCTGATTATAATAACATTAAGTTTTAAAAGTAGCTTTTGTCTTTCCCTTTTGAATGGATAATTTCTTTGTTTTGTTACAAACGTTTGTGTATATAGATAGGTATATGTATGTATGTATGTGATCCGTCTGATTTAGTTTCCGTTTCATAATAATTACACGTTTATTATATAGTAGTTAGATCAATCATTGTGACATTTTGGCAGTGATCCTCTTACGCTGACAATTTGGCCAGCTCTTCACGCAATTCGTTTGTGTCGATTGGTCCCTTTGATTGCACCTGTTGCCCAGCAGCGGTAGCGGCGGCTCCAGCCTGGGAGGCGGCCAAAAGCCGAGGACAGCTCTTCTTGTGCATGAACCAATGCAAACGCTGGCACTCCCGATCGCAGTATTGCACTGCCTTGCATTTTGAACACTTTTTGTCTGGCTTCTCCTGGCCGCAGGTGCTGCAGTAGCTTGACTCGTCCTAAAAAAAGAGAAGACCCCTAATGAAACTTACAAATCAATAGACATCAGTTAAGATTTAAAATTACCACAAATCCGCGCAATCCATTGATGGCATTGCGCAGCACTATCAGTGCTGGTGGAGCATCTTTGGCGCCTAGTTGTGTGGCTATTTGACGGAATATTGTGCAGTCACGGAATGGAAATTCACGAGCGCATTCGCGCAATGTGAACTCCACGTAGTCAAGCTGTCCCAGTTTGTTCTCCTTGAGCACACGCTTTACAAACACCTCGATGTAATCGTTCTTGGTGGACTCCTCCTTGTGTTGGACCTTGAACTGTTCCTCGCAACGTATCAGCTCGGCTATAATCCATCCTTGATAATGATATTTAAAGGCTAGCAGTTCATTAACATCGTGACTTTTCTGCATTTCCTTCTCGCACATTAGTGCTAAAGTCTTGCGGAGATTGGGCAGTATTTTCAGCAGACCCAAAACTTGGGCATTTAGGGAAATTCTCACAGGATGCAGATTGATTTCGGTGACAAAGGTGTGAAAGGGTTTCAGTAAAGTCGGTGGTATGTGGGGCTCCGTTTGCTGGCCATGCACCTGTGTATAGTACTCCAAACTGGATTGGGTCACATAGTTGTTAATGGTCTCGACGCAGGCATGATTGCCCACAAAGGCGGCCATCTGGGAGGCAGTGCGTGAAACGCTATTAATGCTATTCGGATTAATTCCGGCGTCCAGCAGCAGGCGACACACGTGGACATTGCCCGAAAGGGCGGCAAAATGCAACGGTGTGTAATCCGCTCCATGTTGATTCAAATTAATGTCAGCTCCCATGTCCAAAAGGATTTGCACTGCCTCCGCGTTGCCCTTAAAGCTGGCATGGGCCAGCAATGACATGCCACTGTCGTCCACAAAGTTCACACTCTTCAGCTGGCCAAGAAGCTGCTTGAATCCTGTCGTATCATTCTTAGAGATCCGTTCCAGCAGCAATTGCTGCACATCATCCAATTGCGACTTTTTGTCGTCTGTCATTGTTACAATTTAGCTTTAATCTCTTCTTTTATACAATTGTCAATTTTTCTTTGGAAAATAATACAAATTTGCATCAATTTCTGGCAGCGTGCGTAAAATCGATAGAAAATCGATAAGTACTCGATAGCATGAGTCTATCAGACATATTTGAGATTTCAGTGTTGGAAAATCAAATAAAGTGGGCTATAGTGTTATCAAACTGCCAGACAGTTCTATTTTGGCGCGTAGTTTGAATTGTATTTAGTTTGGCCAGTAAATTTGTTGAGTTAAATCTGGATGAGCATATGTAAGCCAGCACACGATTGGTTTCGTGACATCGAGCAGCGGAATATTGTATACTTAACTATATTTTGTGTTATGAAATTCAGAAATATTGTGAAATGAACTGTAATTTCTTTAATAGATTGTAATGAGAACAACTGTTTCAGAAAAAATCGAGTACAGTGTGGCGTCATCTTCAGCGCTATATCGAAATTTGACATCCCTTTTTCAGCCAGAAACAGACACATATGTTTATTATTTATTTAGTATTTTATATGGCCAAGCAAGTTGTGACAAATATAGTAATTATTATTAGTTATTTAGTATTGAATTCAGGAACAATAGCTTAATT
Source organism: Drosophila willistoni (assembly GCF_018902025.1). Lineage (NCBI taxonomy): Eukaryota > Metazoa > Arthropoda > Insecta > Diptera > Drosophilidae > Drosophila > Drosophila willistoni. Next base: position 747,639 of record NW_025814056.1, read on the forward strand.
TCTCCAATAGAAAAGCCGTCCCTAATGATGCCTTGACTTTAGTTTTTGTCGCATCTGCTTCATAACGAAAGCCAAAGCTATCGGGTCCTGAAAATGAAGTTTTTTAAAGTGTGGATCCAGCTAAATAGTTGCAGCCAATAAAAACACTGGATTGGATTGGATTTCCCACTGCGTTTAAACGAAAGTACTAAACTGCGCCATTTGGCAATCAGGGATGCCAACCCTCCGTCTTTTTACGTAGATCTACGTAGATTTTATAAGATCTACCTGTGTAGACACTAAAGAGACTAAAACTACGTATTTAAACAAATAAAAAATCGCCTAAAAACTAACATTTATGGTTAATATCAATAGTATATAAATTATATAAATAAAATGATGATGTTTATTGGGTTAGCAGCTTCGAAACATAAGTTTTCCCTTTAAAATCTATTTTGCTATATAGCAGTGCTAATGTTAAGCAACTATTTTGTGTAATTTAATTTAAATCTAATAATAGGAACAGATTAAAAACTAACACTTAAAAAGGCTTACTTTACAAGAAAAGTAGATTAAAGGAAAACTTAGACCATTCTGACAACCACCTCAAATACAACTTGTACGTTAATGTGTATAAACAATTTGAACAATGCAATTTTCTTTTTAAAACGTTAACACAAATTAATAACAATAAAGACAGTTTATTTTAAAATTTATTGTTTTATTAATTTTTCGGAACTTGGAATTTTCGAATTTTGAGTTGGCATCCCCGTTGCCAATGATATTTCGCGACCGATATTATTACTTTGCATTAGATTTTGCTCATCACGGTAAACAAATACATGCTCAAAATACATAAAATATTAAAATATAACATTTTTATATACGCATTTAAAATAAACAAAGAGTTTGAAGAAGTTTTAATTTTTTGGTCTTGTTTGACATTTCGCCCATATAATGAAATAAATATAGAATTTTGAAAAACCTTTGGAATTTTCTATTTAAAAAGTCGGACAGTGACCAAAAATGTGTTGAATTTATGAATTTGATCAATTTTTGAAACATCAAACCATAAATTTATTTAAATGATTACTTTCAGGCAAACAAATAGCAAACATAGCAAGCTACACGGAATTGCAACTCGAAATTTGCGAACAAAGCCACGCAAAAATTAGACATAGGCTGTTTTCCATTTCCATTTGATTGTGATTGAAATGATTGATTTTTCCACAATTTCTTTTTTGTTTTTATTTTTATTGATTTATTTGTCTCGTTGTATAACTTACGCCTGGTCGCGGCATTTTGTTCCTGTCATTTAAACTCGAATATGTAGAACCAATCCCAAAAACACCGCTCAAAACCTCCCTATAACTATATATTTATGTAAAACATTATGCAACAGATTTTTCTATATCCCAAAAGATATAAAAATTAGATAATTAGTTTGTATTTTGTACAATTGAGCTGCGAAAATTGAATCTTAGAACTTTATGTAGCACGATTAATGAGGGGGCTTTATAACTGGGGGCTTTATATGTATATTATTTATTATTAATTTTCCATTTTAAATTCTTTGACTGATTTTTGGTCTAAATTTTGTCAGAAAGAAAAAAAAGAAAACTAATTTTTTTCAATGATTAAACAAGTAACGCAATATTCAAAATAAGTCAATAATCTCAATGGCAACAAGAACTATATTTCATTCATTATGTTTTATTAATCGAAGGCTTCATTTTTTTAAATGTGCTCGCCCAGCCAAAATGATCGGCGATAATGTCGATTACCGATTACCGATAGCAAAACGTGCGAACATGTTGGAGTTGGCATCATCGTTTGGGATCAATGATTGGAGTTGGCAATAATTGCTCGATGTTGGACTCTTTTGTTGCATCTTGGTTTCGGGCGAATGGCAAAAAGTTACGGCGAATATTTTCTCTTCACGGCGAAAATTGTTTTCTTTACGGCGAATATTCTCTCTTCAAAGAGTAAAACGTGCAAGCATGTTGGAATTTAACTCATCGGGTGCAGTTCGCATCCTTCGTATGACGTTGGCATCAATTGCTCGAGTTCGACGTGGTTGCAAGGAGTTCGGTGTGGTTCAAAAGGGTATTCGTAGGAGGTTAACTTTTTAAAGCATTTGGACACCTTACTTACTTTTTACTTCTTATTTCATAACAAATTGTTTTAAGTCTCTTTTGGTAATTTGGGGGTAGTTTTTGTCCATCACGTAAGGATTTCGCAAAAAATGCGTTGAAATTATTAAAAATAACCTCATTTGCAATTTGAATTCAATTCGAATGGATTTATTCGACTATCGTTTTTCTCTCATTCATGCAGCTCTGTAATACATACATATGCACTTAAATTTAACAAAACATACATTTAAAAAAAATTTTAAAACCAAATACATATCCCATATCCATTTTGAAAAACTTTGTTGATCAGCAACGCATTTCGATTTCCCGTCCAGAAAATTTTGTATCTGGCAATTCCATTTGACTTCCCCTTGAGCTCCATCCAACTCATCCTTATCGATGACGTCGAAATTGTTTTTAAGAGCCTCCTTTATACCGTTTATGAAGGCCCAGAAGAGAGCCAGCGTACATACATATGTATGTACATATTTTGCATTTCAAGATTATATATCATTATGCTTCATTGCAGCTGATCAATTCTGATGAAGTTGCTGACAGCATTCTGACGATCTTAATGCAAGTGCCCAGACCGTTCAGGCGAAACATAGTGGCCATAGTGTCTGACAGGTCCCGGATGAACATTCGTGCCCTGAATATAGTAGAGGACATGTGTCCTTACGTGCCACCTCCTCACGTATTCGATGTGAGACATTTGGTGAATTATTTCATAAAGGAATCGGATTTGTGCTGTGAAAACAAGGTTCTTTTGCTGGTGGACACTGTGTTCAAAAGAGAGGAATACCGAAATCAGCTTCAGGAAATACAGGAAGGATGCGGATCGATAAATTACGACACGCTGGCTCTCTTCTGGGCCTTCATAAACAGTATAAAGGAGGCTCTGAAAAACATTTTCGACGTCATCGATAAGGATGAGTTCGTTTTCGCAAAACTGAACATCGACCGGATGGAGCTCAAGGGGAAGTCATTTGTGACTCATATGCCGGTCATACCCCTAAAGATATGTGCTGAGGGTGGTGGATTGCTGAGCTTTTGTCTATGACGCAGCAAGTGATATTTAAGGAAAAGGATTTCATGTATAAAGTAACATTTGCATTAATTGAAATAAAGTGTAAAATTAAAATGATGATGATGGCGTTGCCAGATACAAAATTTTCTGGGCGGGAAATCGAAATGCGTTGCTGATCAACAAAGATAGATTAGCGCAACCAAATAATGAAGCCGAAGCCAAAGTGGAAGGATGCACCAAGATGTGCTAAATGGGAAGGCTCGTTCGAAATTCCAAGGTTTTCAAGCGGCCAAAGTTGAACCTAAGATCGAAACCAAGACGACGGTCTTTTCCCCTAAAGAAAGTAATAGTGCTAGAGCCTTTTGGCCACGTTATCAAGCCAGGAGTATCAAGAAACAGCGTCGTGTGGCCGAAAATGTAGAAAAAGAGCATACAAAAGCCTGATGTCTGTTGGTAAAGAAGTTAGAAATTTAATAAGGAAAAAAGAATGGCTTAAGGCCGCTGCTATGGTCGATGAACTGGAAAATTTAAAGAAAATCGTTACTAAACATCCCCGAGATTTGTCCATCCAAAGAGGACGCACCATAATAAATATCGCTGGAAACGAGGCGGACAAAGCAAATAAAAGAAAATAAGTCTAGCGTATTTATTGAATTTTTTGCATTGGAATGACATGATTCCATAAATTTCTTAAAATTCCGATAATGACTTTTTTGGACCCATATTTGTAAACATCCTGGAGTTGGGTAACCAAATGTGAATAATGAAATATCTCAACTTTAAAATAAGTAAAAAAGAACTTAAATAAAAAACGATGTTATCCATAGCGGAAAGGTCTTCCGTTGGCTCCAGCAACGCTCCCAGTAAATATAAGTTAACAAGCGTCTTTCTTCTCGAAGACGGAGTTTCCGAAATTCTAAGCTCATGGTGACAGACTTCAGAGTAAGCGGGAACCAGATGCAATGGTATTTATAAACGTTTTTTTGATTGCTCTCAGCATAAAAACAGAACATTATATAATGCCCTCTAACGTAGGCTCCGGCAATGCTCCCAGTAAATATAAGTGACCACAATCCATCGATGATGAATCTTTCTAGTTGAGCTTAAATATGGCGAATTTTTCCTTAATGTCCTTACAACCTCAAGAACCTATTGTCCTTTGCGGTGCGAAAAACATACAATAATGGATATTGCTGAGATCAAGTGCACGGTCGCTGATTTTAATTTTCCTTAATAATTACATCACAAAATCTTAATGTCATTATTATTATTGGCTTAATCTCCTTTAATATGGTCGGGAACGCATGGAGCCACCGCCATCGCGACGGCCACCACCACCACCTCCTCCTCCGCCTCCACCACCACCGCGGCCACGACCACCACCGCCGCCGCCACCTCTAACGTAGGCTCCGGCAATGCTCCCAGTAAATATAAGTGACCAACAGCTAGTGCGTGATTAATGTTGCCTCAGAGTTTGAAGGCAAGATCACATGGCCCTTCAATAAAACGTTTGGGCAAGGGTTATTTAGAATTAACAAGACATTGTTTTGTAATGTAAAGTTAGTTGATTATTGGTCATAACTTTCAATGGTGGCAACCGTAACTTAAATTTAAAATCGGAGTCCTTGTTGGCTCTTCAACTTTTATTCGTTTAAAATGGTATTTAAGGGAAGTAAAAATAAAGCCAAAAATTGTCGGAGCTGCTGTTGCCCTCATCTCGAGAGCCAAAAAGCAACTGTTAAAGCGTCAATATTTATTCCGCAGCATGTGTATTATTAGGTATGGACAAAGCTTCGATTGATAACAATCGATAAATGAAAACAGTCGAGGTAAATATTTACTTAAGCTACTCGATATTTCAGTGTTGAAAAGTGAAAAAATCGGCTAAAGCTAGATTTCAGTGTTGGCAAGCGCTATTTTTTATTTGGCGCGTTGTTTGACAGCCCTGACAGCCAAATATTTTACTCTGAATTATAAAATTGAAGAATATTCGGCTGCTTTGGTAGCCGAATATTGTATTTTAAACTAAAATTGTTCTTTAAATTCCAATTTTGGGCCCGACTAACGTAAGTAAATATTTACCTTTACCGGTTCCGAAATTTTAATAGAAAACAAATTACAGGCAATATAAATCGGCTCCGCAGCCAACGTCATTGGTCGAATCATGATAAAATAACATAAGGTGGTCGCGTCGGCAGCAGCGCTGCTCATGACGAAGTCTTATTTCAGTTGTCGTTCGACTTCGTGGTCAGTTATCAGTTGTCGGTTTACTTTTTGTTCATGCATAGGACCGTACGATTTGCCGACGGGACCACCTTGTACTTATTTCACCATGGACGGCACCACCTTAGGAATAGTATTCTGAGTGCCTATTGAGCGTGAGCGAGACGGTGATGTATACTTTGGTAAGCTTCGGCTTCCGACGAGGCCATCGTATGTTATTTCATCTGGCTCAATCTCTGAGCAGAAGCGAAAAAACAGAACAAATTTTCTCTCACTCTGATCAAAAGAGTTTTTTCTATTTTGCTTCGGCTTTCGCTTGAGCGTTGTTGTTGAGTTCTTCGTGTTGAACTCTTTTAACACTAGATTTACCAAGAAATTTGTATACCTATTTATACCAGATCCAGTCAGTTGACTGGTTAAGAAAAGTCCTATTATTTTATATTAAAATTCGTAATCCATTAAAAGATTTAATGAGAAATAAAATACAGGAAGGATGCGGATCGATAAATTACGACACGCTGGCTCTCTTCTGGGCCTTCATAAACAGTATAAAGGAGGCTCTGAAAAACATTTTCGACGTCATCGATAAGGATGAGTTCGTTTTCGCAAAACTGAACATCGACCGGATGGAGCTCAAGGGGAAGTCATTTGTGACTCATATGCCGGTCATACCCCTAAAGATATGTGCTGAGGGTGGTGGATTGCTGAGCTTTTGTCTATGACGCAGCAAGTGATATTTAAGGAAAAGGATTTCATGTATAAAGTAACATTTGCATTAATTGAAATAAAGTGTAAAATTAAAATGATGATGATGGCGTTGCCAGATACAAAATTTTCTGGGCGGGAAATCGAAATGCGTTGCTGATCAACAAAGATAGATTAGCGCAACCAAATAATGAAGCCGAAGCCAAAGTGGAAGGATGCACCAAGATGTGCTAAATGGGAAGGCTCGTTCGAAATTCCAAGGTTTTCAAGCGGCCAAAGTTGAACCTAAGATCGAAACCAAGACGACGGTCTTTTCCCCTAAAGAAAGTAATAGTGCTAGAGCCTTTTGGCCACGTTATCAAGCCAGGAGTATCAAGAAACAGCGTCGTGTGGCCGAAAATGTAGAAAAAGAGCATACAAAAGCCTGATGTCTGTTGGTAAAGAAGTTAGAAATTTAATAAGGAAAAAAGAATGGCTTAAGGCCGCTGCTATGGTCGATGAACTGGAAAATTTAAAGAAAATCGTTACTAAACATCCCCGAGATTTGTCCATCCAAAGAGGACGCACCATAATAAATATCGCTGGAAACGAGGCGGACAAAGCAAATAAAAGAAAATAAGTCTAGCGTATTTATTGAATTTTTTGCATTGGAATGACATGATTCCATAAATTTCTTAAAATTCCGATAATGACTTTTTTGGACCCATATTTGTAAACATCCTGGAGTTGGGTAACCAAATGTGAATAATGAAATATCTCAACTTTAAAATAAGTAAAAAAGAACTTAAATAAAAAACGATGTTATCCATAGCGGAAAGGTCTTCCGTTGGCTCCAGCAACGCTCCCAGTAAATATAAGTTAACAAGCGTCTTTCTTCTCGAAGACGGAGTTTCCGAAATTCTAAGCTCATGGTGACAGACTTCAGAGTAAGCGGGAACCAGATGCAATGGTATTTATAAACGTTTTTTTGATTGCTCTCAGCATAAAAACAGAACATTATATAATGCCCTCTAACGTAGGCTCCGGCAATGCTCCCAGTAAATATAAGTGACCACAATCCATCGATGATGAATCTTTCTAGTTGAGCTTAAATATGGCGAATTTTTCCTTAATGTCCTTACAACCTCAAGAACCTATTGTCCTTTGCGGTGCGAAAAACATACAATAATGGATATTGCTGAGATCAAGTGCACGGTCGCTGATTTTAATTTTCCTTAATAATTACATCACAAAATCTTAATGTCATTATTATTATTGGCTTAATCTCCTTTAATATGGTCGGGAACGCATGGAGCCACCGCCATCGCGACGGCCACCACCACCACCTCCTCCTCCGCCTCCACCACCACCGCGGCCACGACCACCACCGCCGCCGCCACCTCTAACGTAGGCTCCGGCAATGCTCCCAGTAAATATAAGTGACCAACAGCTAGTGCGTGATTAATGTTGCCTCAGAGTTTGAAGGCAAGATCACATGGCCCTTCAATAAAACGTTTGGGCAAGGGTTATTTAGAATTAACAAGACATTGTTTTGTAATGTAAAGTTAGTTGATTATTGGTCATAACTTTCAATGGTGGCAACCGTAACTTAAATTTAAAATCGGAGTCCTTGTTGGCTCTTCAACTTTTATTCGTTTAAAATGGTATTTAAGGGAAGTAAAAATAAAGCCAAAAATTGTCGGAGCTGCTGTTGCCCTCATCTCGAGAGCCAAAAAGCAACTGTTAAAGCGTCAATATTTATTCCGCAGCATGTGTATTATTAGGTATGGACAAAGCTTCGATTGATAACAATCGATAAATGAAAACAGTCGAGGTAAATATTTACTTAAGCTACTCGATATTTCAGTGTTGAAAAGTGAAAAAATCGGCTAAAGCTAGATTTCAGTGTTGGCAAGCGCTATTTTTTATTTGGCGCGTTGTTTGACAGCCCTGACAGCCAAATATTTTACTCTGAATTATAAAATTGAAGAATATTCGGCTGCTTTGGTAGCCGAATATTGTATTTTAAACTAAAATTGTTCTTTAAATTCCAATTTTGGGCCCGACTAACGTAAGTAAATATTTACCTTTACCGGTTCCGAAATTTTAATAGAAAACAAATTACAGGCAATATAAATCGGCTCCGCAGCCAACGTCATTGGTCGAATCATGATAAAATAACATAAGGTGGTCGCGTCGGCAGCAGCGCTGCTCATGACGAAGTCTTATTTCAGTTGTCGTTCGACTTCGTGGTCAGTTATCAGTTGTCGGTTTACTTTTTGTTCATGCATAGGACCGTACGATTTGCCGACGGGACCACCTTGTACTTATTTCACCATGGACGGCACCACCTTAGGAATAGTATTCTGAGTGCCTATTGAGCGTGAGCGAGACGGTGATGTATACTTTGGTAAGCTTCGGCTTCCGACGAGGCCATCGTATGTTATTTCATCTGGCTCAATCTCTGAGCAGAAGCGAAAAAACAGAACAAATTTTCTCTCACTCTGATCAAAAGAGTTTTTTCTATTTTGCTTCGGCTTTCGCTTGAGCGTTGTTGTTGAGTTCTTCGTGTTGAACTCTTTTAACACTAGATTTACCAAGAAATTTGTATACCTATTTATACCAGATCCAGTCAGTTGACTGGTTAAGAAAAGTCCTATTATTTTATATTAAAATTCGTAATCCATTAAAAGATTTAATGAGAAATAAAATACAGGAAGGATGCGGATCGATAAATTACGACACGCTGGCTCTCTTCTGGGCCTTCATAAACAGTATAAAGGAGGCTCTGAAAAACATTTTCGACGTCATCGATAAGGATGAGTTCGTTTTCGCAAAACTGAACATCGACCGGATGGAGCTCAAGGGGAAGTCATTTGTGACTCATATGCCGGTCATACCCCTAAAGATATGTGCTGAGGGTGGTGGATTGCTGAGCTTTTGTCTATGACGCAGCAAGTGATATTTAAGGAAAAGGATTTCATGTATAAAGTAACATTTGCATTAATTGAAATAAAGTGTAAAATTAAAATGATGATGATGGCGTTGCCAGATACAAAATTTTCTGGGCGGGAAATCGAAATGCGTTGCTGATCAACAAAGATAGATTAGCGCAACCAAATAATGAAGCCGAAGCCAAAGTGGAAGGATGCACCAAGATGTGCTAAATGGGAAGGCTCGTTCGAAATTCCAAGGTTTTCAAGCGGCCAAAGTTGAACCTAAGATCGAAACCAAGACGACGGTCTTTTCCCCTAAAGAAAGTAATAGTGCTAGAGCCTTTTGGCCACGTTATCAAGCCAGGAGTATCAAGAAACAGCGTCGTGTGGCCGAAAATGTAGAAAAAGAGCATACAAAAGCCTGATGTCTGTTGGTAAAGAAGTTAGAAATTTAATAAGGAAAAAAGAATGGCTTAAGGCCGCTGCTATGGTCGATGAACTGGAAAATTTAAAGAAAATCGTTACTAAACATCCCCGAGATTTGTCCATCCAAAGAGGACGCACCATAATAAATATCGCTGGAAACGAGGCGGACAAAGCAAATAAAAGAAAATAAGTCTAGCGTATTTATTGAATTTTTTGCATTGGAATGACATGATTCCATAAATTTCTTAAAATTCCGATAATGACTTTTTTGGACCCATATTTGTAAACATCCTGGAGTTGGGTAACCAAATGTGAATAATGAAATATCTCAACTTTAAAATAAGTAAAAAAGAACTTAAATAAAAAACGATGTTATCCATAGCGGAAAGGTCTTCCGTTGGCTCCAGCAACGCTCCCAGTAAATATAAGTTAACAAGCGTCTTTCTTCTCGAAGACGGAGTTTCCGAAATTCTAAGCTCATGGTGACAGACTTCAGAGTAAGCGGGAACCAGATGCAATGGTATTTATAAACGTTTTTTTGATTGCTCTCAGCATAAAAACAGAACATTATATAATGCCCTCTAACGTAGGCTCCGGCAATGCTCCCAGTAAATATAAGTGACCACAATCCATCGATGATGAATCTTTCTAGTTGAGCTTAAATATGGCGAATTTTTCCTTAATGTCCTTACAACCTCAAGAACCTATTGTCCTTTGCGGTGCGAAAAACATACAATAATGGATATTGCTGAGATCAAGTGCACGGTCGCTGATTTTAATTTTCCTTAATAATTACATCACAAAATCTTAATGTCATTATTATTATTGGCTTAATCTCCTTTAATATGGTCGGGAACGCATGGAGCCACCGCCATCGCGACGGCCACCACCACCACCTCCTCCTCCGCCTCCACCACCACCGCGGCCACGACCACCACCGCCGCCGCCACCTCTAACGTAGGCTCCGGCAATGCTCCCAGTAAATATAAGTGACCAACAGCTAGTGCGTGATTAATGTTGCCTCAGAGTTTGAAGGCAAGATCACATGGCCCTTCAATAAAACGTTTGGGCAAGGGTTATTTAGAATTAACAAGACATTGTTTTGTAATGTAAAGTTAGTTGATTATTGGTCATAACTTTCAATGGTGGCAACCGTAACTTAAATTTAAAATCGGAGTCCTTGTTGGCTCTTCAACTTTTATTCGTTTAAAATGGTATTTAAGGGAAGTAAAAATAAAGCCAAAAATTGTCGGAGCTGCTGTTGCCCTCATCTCGAGAGCCAAAAAGCAACTGTTAAAGCGTCAATATTTATTCCGCAGCATGTGTATTATTAGGTATGGACAAAGCTTCGATTGATAACAATCGATAAATGAAAACAGTCGAGGTAAATATTTACTTAAGCTACTCGATATTTCAGTGTTGAAAAGTGAAAAAATCGGCTAAAGCTAGATTTCAGTGTTGGCAAGCGCTATTTTTTATTTGGCGCGTTGTTTGACAGCCCTGACAGCCAAATATTTTACTCTGAATTATAAAATTGAAGAATATTCGGCTGCTTTGGTAGCCGAATATTGTATTTTAAACTAAAATTGTTCTTTAAATTCCAATTTTGGGCCCGACTAACGTAAGTAAATATTTACCTTTACCGGTTCCGAAATTTTAATAGAAAACAAATTACAGGCAATATAAATCGGCTCCGCAGCCAACGTCATTGGTCGAATCATGATAAAATAACATAAGGTGGTCGCGTCGGCAGCAGCGCTGCTCATGACGAAGTCTTATTTCAGTTGTCGTTCGACTTCGTGGTCAGTTATCAGTTGTCGGTTTACTTTTTGTTCATGCATAGGACCGTACGATTTGCCGACGGGACCACCTTGTACTTATTTCACCATGGACGGCACCACCTTAGGAATAGTATTCTGAGTGCCTATTGAGCGTGAGCGAGACGGTGATGTATACTTTGGTAAGCTTCGGCTTCCGACGAGGCCATCGTATGTTATTTCATCTGGCTCAATCTCTGAGCAGAAGCGAAAAAACAGAACAAATTTTCTCTCACTCTGATCAAAAGAGTTTTTTCTATTTTGCTTCGGCTTTCGCTTGAGCGTTGTTGTTGAGTTCTTCGTGTTGAACTCTTTTAACACTAGATTTACCAAGAAATTTGTATACCTATTTATACCAGATCCAGTCAATTTGACTGGTTAAGAAAAGTCCTATTATTTTATATTAAAATTCGTAATCCATTAAAAGATTTAATGAGAAATAAAATACAGGAAGGATGCGGATCGATAAATTACGACACGCTGGCTCTCTTCTGGGCCTTCATAAACAGTATAAAGGAGGCTCTGAAAAACATTTTCGACGTCATCGATAAGGATGAGTTCGTTTTCGCAAAACTGAACATCGACCGGATGGAGCTCAAGGGGAAGTCATTTGTGACTCATATGCCGGTCATACCCCTAAAGATATGTGCTGAGGGTGGTGGATTGCTGAGCTTTTGTCTATGACGCAGCAAGTGATATTTAAGGAAAAGGATTTCATGTATAAAGTAACATTTGCATTAATTGAAATAAAGTGTAAAATTAAAATGATGATGATGGCGTTGCCAGATACAAAATTTTCTGGGCGGGAAATCGAAATGCGTTGCTGATCAACAAAGATAGATTAGCGCAACCAAATAATGAAGCCGAAGCCAAAGTGGAAGGATGCACCAAGATGTGCTAAATGGGAAGGCTCGTTCGAAATTCCAAGGTTTTCAAGCGGCCAAAGTTAAACCTAAGATCGAAACCAAGACGACGGTCTTTTCCCCTAAAGAAAGTAATAGTGCTAGAGCCTTTTGGCCACGTTATCAAGCCAGGAGTATCAAGAAACAGCGTCGTGTGGCCGAACATGTAGAAAAAGAGCATGCAAAAGCCTGATGTCTGTTGGTAAAGAAGTTAGAAATTTAATAAGGAAAAAAGAATGGCTTAAGGCCGCTGCTATGGTCGATGAACTGGAAAATTTAAAGAAAATCGTTACTAAACATCCCCGAGAGTTGGCCATCCAAAGAGGACGCACCATAATAAATATCGCTGGAAACGAGGCGGACAAAGCAAATAAAAGAAAATAAGTCTAGCGTATTTATTGAATTTTTTGCATTGGAATGACAACGATTCCATAAATTTCTTAAAATTCCGATAATGACTTTTTTGAACCCATATTTGTAAACATCCTGGAGTTGGGTAACCAAATGTGAATAATGAAATATCTCAACTTTAAAATAAGTAAAAAAGAACTTAAATAAAAAACGATGTTATCCATAGCGGAAAGGTCTTCCGTTGGCTCCAGCAACGCTCCCAGTAAATATAAGTGACCACAATCCATCGATGATGAATCTTTCTAGTTGAGCTTAAATATGGCGAATTTTTCCTTAATGTCCTTACAACCTCAAGAACCTATTGTCCTTTGCGGTGCGAAAAACATACAATAATGGATATTGCTGAGATCAAGTGCACGGTCGCTGATTTTAATTTTCCTTAATAATTACATCACAAAATCTTAATGTCATTATTATTATTGGCTTAATCTCCTTTAATATGGTCGGGAACGCATGGAGCCACCGCCATCGCGACGGCCACCACCACCACCTCCTCCTCCGCCTCCACCACCACCGCGGCCACGACCACCACCGCCGCCGCCACCTCTAACGTAGGCTCCGGCAATGCTCCCAGTAAATATAAGTGACCAACAGCTAGTGCGTGATTAATGTTGCCTCAGAGTTTGAAGGCAAGATCACATGGCCCTTCAATAAAACGTTTGGGCAAGGGTTATTTAGAATTAACAAGACATTGTTTTGTAATGTAAAGTTAGTTGATTATTGGTCATAACTTTCAATGGTGGCAACCGAAACTTAAATTTAAAATCGGAGTCCTTGTTGGCTCTTCAACTTTTATTCGTTTAAAATGGTATTTAAGGGAAGTAAAACTAAAGCCAAAAATTGTCGGAGCTGCTGTTGCCCTCATCTCGAGAGCCAAAAAGCAACTGTTAAAGCGTCAATTGTTATTCCGCAGCATGTGTATTATTAGGTATGGACAAAGCTTCGATTGATAACAATCGATAAATAAAAACAGTCGAGGTAAATATTTACTTAAGCTACTCGATATTTCAGTGTTGAAAAGTGAAAAAATCGGCTAAAGCTAGATTTCAGTGTTGGCAAGCGCTATTTTTTATTTGGCGCGTTGTTTGACAGCCCTGACAGCCAAATATTTTACTCTGAATTATAAAATTGAAGAATATTCGGCTGCTTTGGTAGCCGAATATTGTATTTTAAACTAAAATTGTTCTTTAAATTCCAATTTTGGGCCCGACTAACGTAAGTAAATATTTACCTTTACCGGTTCCGAAATTTTAATAGAAAACAAATTACAGGCAATATAAATCGGCTCCGCAGCCAACGTCATTGGTCGAATCATGATAAAATAACATAAGGTGGTCGCGTCGGCAGCAGCGCTGCTCATGACGAAGTCTTATTTCAGTTGTCGTTCGACTTCGTGGTCAGTTATCAGTTGTCGGTTTACTTTTTGTTCATGCATAGGACCGTACGATTTGCCGACGGGACCACCTTGTACTTATTTCACCATGGACGGCACCACCTTAGGAATAGTATTCTGAGTGCCTATTGAGCGTGAGCGAGACGGTGATGTATACTTTGGTAAGCTTCGGCTTCCGACGAGGCCATCGTATGTTATTTCACCTGGCTCAATCTCTGAGCAGAAGCGAAAAAACAGAACAAATTTTCTCTCACTCTGATCAAAAGAGTTTTTTCTATTTTGCTTCGGCTTTCGCTTGAGCGTTGTTGTTGAGTTCTTCGTGTTGAACTCTTTTGACACTAGATTTACCAAGAAATTTGTATACCTATTTATACCAGATCCAGTCAATTTGACTGGTTAAGAAAAGTCCTATTATTTTATATTAAAATTCGTAATCCATTAAAAGATTTAATGAGAAATAAAAAAATATAAATAAAATAATAAAAATGCATCAATTGTGTTTTAGTTTTAATCAAAAAAATCATGTTTGTTACATGTTTTACAAATAGAAACTTTTTTCTTGTTGTTACAATGCCCTATTTGGCACCATTAATGTACAGGCCGGGGATTCTGCGTTACTGGACGGTGATTTTCATTTGCCTTTCTTCGGCTTGATAACTGATATTCAGCTGTGAGATCTTTAGAGTGTGTAAACAAACTTACAAACAGTGATGTTTCAAACAAGGGAACTTCCTAAAAGGGCAAAATATAAAATATTTGCATATCAATCATATACCCAGTCAAAATGACTGGTTACGGTATAAGTGCCAAAAACAAAAAAAAAATCTCTTTTTCTTATGAAAACAAAATGAAATTAACTTATCAAATTGTATGTATTTAGTGGTTATTTAAAAAGTCATAACATAATATCGAACAAAAATAAAAACACTTAGTGAATATTTATGAAATAAAAAGATCTAGTGTTAAGCGAGTGATACTTATTAAACGTCGGAGCTCAATAGGAGCAGACAATTAAAAGTCTCTGTTATTATTTAAGCTAAACAATTAGTCAAAATAAATAGAAAATATTCATTGAATTCATTTATATTGTTTTGTTTTTATTTTTATACCCTTGCAAAAAGGGTATATTAATTTTGGTCAGAAGTGTGCAACGCATGGAAGGAAGCATCTCCGACCATATAAAGTATATATATTCTTGATCAGCACGACGAGACGAGTTAAAATAGCCATGTCCGTCCGTCTGTCCGTCCGTCTGGATCAACGCAAACTCCTCCTAGACCGTAAGAGCTACAGCTGACCAATTCTGATGAAGTTGCTGACAGCATTCTGACGATCTTAATGCAAGTGCCCAGACCGTTAAGGCGAAACATAGTGGCCATAGTGTCTGACAGGTCCCGGATGAACATTCGTGCCCTGCTCACGTATTCGATGTGAGACATTTGGTGAATTATTTCATAAAGGAATCTGATTTGTGCTGTGAAAACAAGGTTCTTTTGCTGGTGGACACTGTGTTCAAAAGAGAGGAATACCGAAATCAGCTTCAGGAAATACAGGAAGGATGCGGATCGATAAATTACGACACGCTGGCTCTCTTCTGGGCCTTCATAAACAGTATAAAGGAGGCTCTGAAAAACATTTTCGACGTCATCGATAAGGATGAGTTCGTTTTCGCAAAACTGAACATCGACCGGATGGAGCCCAAGGGGAAGTCATTTGTGACTCATATGCCGGTCATACCCCTAAAGATATGTGCTGAGGGTGGTGGATTGCTGAGCTTTTGTCTATGACGCAGCAAGTGATATTTAAGGAAAAGGATTTCATGTATAAAGTAACATTTGCATTAATTGAAATAAAGTGTAAAATTAAAATGATGATGATGGCGTTGCCAGATACAAAATTTTCTGGGCGGGAAATCGAAATGCGTTGCTGATCAACAAAGATAGATTAGCGCAACCAAATAATGAAGCCGAAGCCAAAGTGGAAGGATGCACCAAGATGTGCTAAATGGGAAGGCTCGTTCGAAATTCCAAGGTTTTCAAGCGGCCAAAGTTGAACCTAAGATCGAAACCAAGACGACGGTCTTTTCCCCTAAAGAAAGTAATAGTGCTAGAGCCTTTTGGCCACGTTATCAAGCCAGGAGTATCAAGAAACAGCGTCGTGTGGCCGAAAATGTAGAAAAAGAGCATACAAAAGCCTGATGTCTGTTGGTAAAGAAGTTAGAAATTTAATAAGGAAAAAAGAATGGCTTAAGGCCGCTGCTATGGTCGATGAACTGGAAAATTTAAAGAAAATCGTTACTAAACATCCCCGAGATTTGTCCATCCAAATAGGACGCACCATAATAAATATCGCTGGAAACGAGGCGGACAAAGCAAATAAAAGAAAATAAGTCTAGCGTATTTATTGAATTTTTTGCATTGGAATGACATGATTCCATAAATTTCTTAAAATTCCGATAATGACTTTTTTGGACCCATATTTGTAAACATCCTGGAGTTGGGTAACCAAATGTGAATAATGAAATATCTCAACTTTAAAATAAGTAAAAAAGAACTTAAATAAAAAACGATGTTATCCATAGCGGAAAGGTCTTCCGTTGGCTCCAGCAACGCTCCCAGTAAATATAAGTTAACAAGCGTCTTTCTTCTCGAAGACGGAGTTTCCGAAATTCTAAGCTCATGGTGACAGACTTCAGAGTAAGCGGGAACCAGATGCAATGGTATTTATAAACGTTTTTTTGATTGCTCTCAGCATAAAAACAGAACATTATATAATGCCCTCTAACGTAGGCTCCGGCAATGCTCCCAGTAAATATAAGTGACCACAATCCATCGATGATGAATCTTTCTAGTTGAGCTTAAATATGGCGAATTTTTCCTTAATGTCCTTACAACCTCAAGAACCTATTGTCCTTTGCGGTGCGAAAAACATACAATAATGGATATTGCTGAGATCAAGTGCACGGTCGCTGATTTTAATTTTCCTTAATAATTACATCACAAAATCTTAATGTCATTATTATTATTGGCTTAATCTCCTTTAATATGGTCGGGAACGCATGGAGCCACCGCCATCGCGACGGCCACCACCACCACCTCCTCCTCCGCCTCCACCACCACCGCGGCCACGACCACCACCGCCGCCGCCACCTCTAACGTAGGCTCCGGCAATGCTCCCAGTAAATATAAGTGACCAACAGCTAGTGCGTGATTAATGTTGCCTCAGAGTTTGAAGGCAAGATCACATGGCCCTTCAATAAAACGTTTGGGCAAGGGTTATTTAGAATTAACAAGACATTGTTTTGTAATGTAAAGTTAGTTGATTATTGGTCATAACTTTCAATGGTGGCAACCGTAACTTAAATTTAAAATCGGAGTCCTTGTTGGCTCTTCAACTTTTATTCGTTTAAAATGGTATTTAAGGGAAGTAAAAATAAAGCCAAAAATTGTCGGAGCTGCTGTTGCCCTCATCTCGAGAGCCAAAAAGCAACTGTTAAAGCGTCAATATTTATTCCGCAGCATGTGTATTATTAGGTATGGACAAAGCTTCGATTGATAACAATCGATAAATGAAAACAGTCGAGGTAAATATTTACTTAAGCTACTCGATATTTCAGTGTTGAAAAGTGAAAAAATCGGCTAAAGCTAGATTTCAGTGTTGGCAAGCGCTATTTTTTATTTGGCGCGTTGTTTGACAGCCCTGACAGCCAAATATTTTACTCTGAATTATAAAATTGAAGAATATTCGGCTGCTTTGGTAGCCGAATATTGTATTTTAAACTAAAATTGTTCTTTAAATTCCAATTTTGGGCCCGACTAACGTAAGTAAATATTTACCTTTACCGGTTCCGAAATTTTAATAGAAAACAAATTACAGGCAATATAAATCGGCTCCGCAGCCAACGTCATTGGTCGAATCATGATAAAATAACATAAGGTGGTCGCGTCGGCAGCAGCGCTGCTCATGACGAAGTCTTATTTCAGTTGTCGTTCGACTTCGTGGTCAGTTATCAGTTGTCGGTTTACTTTTTGTTCATGCATAGGACCGTACGATTTGCCGACGGGACCACCTTGTACTTATTTCACCATGGACGGCACCACCTTAGGAATAGTATTCTGAGTGCCTATTGAGCGTGAGCGAGACGGTGATGTATACTTTGGTAAGCTTCGGCTTCCGACGAGGCCATCGTATGTTATTTCATCTGGCTCAATCTCTGAGCAGAAGCGAAAAAACAGAACAAATTTTCTCTCACTCTGATCAAAAGAGTTTTTTCTATTTTGCTTCGGCTTTCGCTTGAGCGTTGTTGTTGAGTTCTTCGTGTTGAACTCTTTTAACACTAGATTTACCAAGAAATTTGTATACCTATTTATACCAGATCCAGTCAATTTGACTGGTTAAGAAAAGTCCTATTATTTTATATTAAAATTCGTAATCCATTAAAAGATTTAATGAGAAATAAAATACAGGAAGGATGCGGATCGATAAATTACGACACGCTGGCTCTCTTCTGGGCCTTCATAAACAGTATAAAGGAGGCTCTGAAAAACATTTTCGACGTCATCGATAAGGATGAGTTCGTTTTCGCAAAACTGAACATCGACCGGATGGAGCTCAAGGGGAAGTCATTTGTGACTCATATGCCGGTCATACCCCTAAAGATATGTGCTGAGGGTGGTGGATTGCTGAGCTTTTGTCTATGACGCAGCAAGTGATATTTAAGGAAAAGGATTTCATGTATAAAGTAACATTTGCATTAATTGAAATAAAGTGTAAAATTAAAATGATGATGATGGCGTTGCCAGATACAAAATTTTCTGGGCGGGAAATCGAAATGCGTTGCTGATCAACAAAGATAGATTAGCGCAACCAAATAATGAAGCCGAAGCCAAAGTGGAAGGATGCACCAAGATGTGCTAAATGGGAAGGCTCGTTCGAAATTCCAAGGTTTTCAAGCGGCCAAAGTTAAACCTAAGATCGAAACCAAGACGACGGTCTTTTCCCCTAAAGAAAGTAATAGTGCTAGAGCCTTTTGGCCACGTTATCAAGCCAGGAGTATCAAGAAACAGCGTCGTGTGGCCGAACATGTAGAAAAAGAGCATGCAAAAGCCTGATGTCTGTTGGTAAAGAAGTTAGAAATTTAATAAGGAAAAAAGAATGGCTTAAGGCCGCTGCTATGGTCGATGAACTGGAAAATTTAAAGAAAATCGTTACTAAACATCCCCGAGAGTTGGCCATCCAAAGAGGACGCACCATAATAAATATCGCTGGAAACGAGGCGGACAAAGCAAATAAAAGAAAATAAGTCTAGCGTATTTATTGAATTTTTTGCATTGGAATGACAACGATTCCATAAATTTCTTAAAATTCCGATAATGACTTTTTTGAACCCATATTTGTAAACATCCTGGAGTTGGGTAACCAAATGTGAATAATGAAATATCTCAACTTTAAAATAAGTAAAAAAGAACTTAAATAAAAAACGATGTTATCCATAGCGGAAAGGTCTTCCGTTGGCTCCAGCAACGCTCCCAGTAAATATAAGTGACCACAATCCATCGATGATGAATCTTTCTAGTTGAGCTTAAATATGGCGAATTTTTCCTTAATGTCCTTACAACCTCAAGAACCTATTGTCCTTTGCGGTGCGAAAAACATACAATAATGGATATTGCTGAGATCAAGTGCACGGTCGCTGATTTTAATTTTCCTTAATAATTACATCACAAAATCTTAATGTCATTATTATTATTGGCTTAATCTCCTTTAATATGGTCGGGAACGCATGGAGCCACCGCCATCGCGACGGCCACCACCACCACCTCCTCCTCCGCCTCCACCACCACCGCGGCCACGACCACCACCGCCGCCGCCACCTCTAACGTAGGCTCCGGCAATGCTCCCAGTAAATATAAGTGACCAACAGCTAGTGCGTGATTAATGTTGCCTCAGAGTTTGAAGGCAAGATCACATGGCCCTTCAATAAAACGTTTGGGCAAGGGTTATTTAGAATTAACAAGACATTGTTTTGTAATGTAAAGTTAGTTGATTATTGGTCATAACTTTCAATGGTGGCAACCGAAACTTAAATTTAAAATCGGAGTCCTTGTTGGCTCTTCAACTTTTATTCGTTTAAAATGGTATTTAAGGGAAGTAAAACTAAAGCCAAAAATTGTCGGAGCTGCTGTTGCCCTCATCTCGAGAGCCAAAAAGCAACTGTTAAAGCGTCAATTGTTATTCCGCAGCATGTGTATTATTAGGTATGGACAAAGCTTCGATTGATAACAATCGATAAATAAAAACAGTCGAGGTAAATATTTACTTAAGCTTCTCGATATTTCAGTGTTGAAAAGTGAAAAAATCGGCTAAAGCTAGATTTCAGTGTTGGCAAGCGCTATTTTTTATTTGGCGCGTTGTTTGACAGCCCTGACAGCCAAATATTTTACTCTGAATTATAAAATTGAAGAATATTCGGCTGCTTTGGTAGCCGAATATTGTATTTTAAACTAAAATTGTTCTTTAAATTCCAATTTTGGGCCCGACTAACGTAAGTAAATATTTACCTTTACCGGTTCCGAAATTTTAATAGAAAACAAATTACAGGCAATATAAATCGGCTCCGCAGCCAACGTCATTGGTCGAATCATGATAAAATAACATAAGGTGGTCGCGTCGGCAGCAGCGCTGCTCATGACGAAGTCTTATTTCAGTTGTCGTTCGACTTCGTGGTCAGTTATCAGTTGTCGGTTTACTTTTTGTTCATGCATAGGACCGTACGATTTGCCGACGGGACCACCTTGTACTTATTTCACCATGGACGGCACCACCTTAGGAATAGTATTCTGAGTGCCTATTGAGC
This sequence comes from Drosophila willistoni, assembly GCF_018902025.1. Lineage (NCBI taxonomy): Eukaryota > Metazoa > Arthropoda > Insecta > Diptera > Drosophilidae > Drosophila > Drosophila willistoni. The sequence goes on from NW_025814056.1 coordinate 768,428, forward strand.
GTGAGCGAGACGGTGATGTATACTTTGGTAAGCTTCGGCTTCCGACGAGGCCATCGTATGTTATTTCACCTGGCTCAATCTCTGAGCAGAAGCGAAAAAACAGAACAAATTTTCTCTCACTCTGATCAAAAGAGTTTTTTCTATTTTGCTTCGGCTTTCGCTTGAGCGTTGTTGTTGAGTTCTTCGTGTTGAACTCTTTTGACACTAGATTTACCAAGAAATTTGTATACCTATTTATACCAGATCCAGTCAATTTGACTGGTTAAGAAAAGTCCTATTATTTATATTAAAATTCGTAATCCATTAAAAGATTTAATGAGAAATAAAAAAATATAAATAAAATAATAAAAATGCATCAATTGTGTTTTAGTTTTAATCAAAAAAATCATGTTTGTTACATGTTTTACAAATAGAAACTTTTTTCTTGTTGTTACAATGCCCTATTTGGCACCATTAATGTACAGGCCGGGGATTCTGCGTTACTGGACGGTGATTTTCATTTGCCTTTCTTCGGCTTGATAACTGATATTCAGCTGTGAGATCTTTAGAGTGTGTAAACAAACTTACAAACAGTGATGTTTCAAACAAGGGAACTTCCTAAAAGGGCAAAATATAAAATATTTGCATATCAATCATATACCCAGTCAAAATGACTGGTTACGGTATAAGTGCCAAAAACAAAAAAAAATCTCTTTTTCTTATGAAAACAAAATGAAATTAACTTATCAAATTGTATGTATTTAGTGGTTATTTAAAAAGTCATAACATAATATCGAACAAAAATAAAAACACTTAGTGAATATTTATGAAATAAAAAGATCTAGTGTTAAGCGAGTGATACTTATTAAACGTCGGAGCTCAATAGGAGCAGACAATTAAAAGTCTCTGTTATTATTTAAGCTAAACAATTAGTCAAAATAAATAGAAAATATTCATTGAATTCATTTATATTGTTTTGTTTTTATTTTTATACCCTTGCAAAAAGGGTATATTAATTTTGGTCAGAAGTGTGCAACGCATGGAAGGAAGCATCTCCGACCATATAAAGTATATATATTCTTGATCAGCACGACGAGACGAGTTAAAATAGCCATGTCCGTCCGTCTGTCCGTCCGTCTGGATCAACGCAAACTCCTCCTAGACCGTAAGAGCTACAGCTGACCAATTCTGATGAAGTTGCTGACAGCATTCTGACGATCTTAATGCAAGTGCCCAGACCGTTAAGGCGAAACATAGTGGCCATAGTGTCTGACAGGTCCCGGATGAACATTCGTGCCCTGCTCACGTATTCGATGTGAGACATTTGGTGAATTATTTCATAAAGGAATCTGATTTGTGCTGTGAAAACAAGGTTCTTTTGCTGGTGGACACTGTGTTCAAAAGAGAGGAATACCGAAATCAGCTTCAGGAAATACAGGAAGGATGCGGATCGATAAATTACGACACGCTGGCTCTCTTCTGGGCCTTCATAAACAGTATAAAGGAGGCTCTGAAAAACATTTTCGACGTCATCGATAAGGATGAGTTCGTTTTCGCAAAACTGAACATCGACCGGATGGAGCTCAAGGGGAAGTCATTTGTGACTCATATGCCGGTCATACCCCTAAAGATATGTGCTGAGGGTGGTGGATTGCTGAGCTTTTGTCTATGACGCAGCAAGTGATATTTAAGGAAAAGGATTTCATGTATAAAGTAACATTTGCATTAATTGAAATAAAGTGTAAAATTAAAATGATGATGATGGCGTTGCCAGATACAAAATTTTCTGGGCGGGAAATCGAAATGCGTTGCTGATCAACAAAGATAGATTAGCGCAACCAAATAATGAAGCCGAAGCCAAAGTGGAAGGATGCACCAAGATGTGCTAAATGGGAAGGCTCGTTCGAAATTCCAAGGTTTTCAAGCGGCCAAAGTTGAACCTAAGATCGAAACCAAGACGACGGTCTTTTCCCCTAAAGAAAGTAATAGTGCTAGAGCCTTTTGGCCACGTTATCAAGCCAGGAGTATCAAGAAACAGCGTCGTGTGGCCGAAAATGTAGAAAAAGAGCATGCAAAAGCCTGATGTCTGTTGGTAAAGAAGTTAGAAATTTAATAAGGAAAAAAGAATGGCTTAAGGCCGCTGCTATGGTCGATGAACTGGAAAATTTAAAGAAAATCGTTACTAAACATCCCCGAGAGTTGGCCATCCAAAGAGGACGCACCATAATAAATATCGCTGGAAACGAGGCGGACGAAGCAAATAAAAGAAAATAAGTCTAGCGTATTTATTGAATTTTTTGCATTGGAATGACAACGATTCCATAAATTTCTTAAAATTCCGATAATGACTTTTTTGGACCCATATTTGTAATCATCCTGGAGTTGGGTAACCAAATGTGAATAATGAAATATCTCAACTTTAAAATAAGTAAAAAAGAACTTAAATAAAAAACGATGTTATCCATAGCGGAAAGGTCTTCCGTTGGCTCCAGCAACGCTCCCAGTAAATATAAGTGACCACAATCCATCGATGATGAATCTTTCTAGTTGAGCTTAAATATGGCGAATTTTTCCTTAATGTCCTTACAACCTCAAGAACCTATTGTCCTTTGCGGTGCGAAAAACATACAATAATGGATATTGCTGAGATCAAGTGCACGGTCGCTGATTTTAATTTTCCTTAATAATTACATCACAAAATCTTAATGTCATTATTATTATTGGCTTAATCTCCTTTAATATGGTCGGGAACGCATGGAGCCACCGCCATCGCGACGGCCACCACCACCACCTCCTCCTCCGCCTCCACCACCACCGCGGCCACGACAACCACCGCCGCCGCCACCTCTAACGTAGGCTCCGGCAATGCTCCCAGTAAATATAAGTGACCAACAGCTAGTGCGTGATTAATGTTGCCTCAGAGTTTGAAGGCAAGATCACATGGCCCTTCAATAAAACGTTTGGGCAAGGGTTATTTAGAATTAACAAGACATTGTTTTGTAATGTAAAGTTAGTTGATTATTGGTCATAACTTTCATTGGTGGCAACCGTAACTTAGGCTCTTCGACAAACGTTTAAACGTTACTAAAGGCGTAATCTACTCTAACAAGCTAAGAGGTATAGACGAAGACACCATCCTAGAGAACTTAAAAGATTAAAAAGTCCAAGAAATAAAAAAAATTCTTTCAAAAAAATATGGAGTACTTACTGAAACTGGCATCGTAATTATTACATTTGCCCTCCACAATCTACCAGAGCATCTTTACATTGGATATGAAAAAGTAAAGGTACGCACATACATTCCCCAGCCATTGCGATGCAACAAATGCTTACGAATGGGCCATACCGCCGCAAAATGCAACAACAAAACTACCTGCAACAATTGTAGCCAAGACGAACATATTGATACTCTAACAGAAGAGATATGCGACAAAGAGCCAAGTTGCATAAATTGCCGAATCAACAAATTACCGACTTATAATCATCAGCCCAGAGATAAAAAATGACCAGTCTTCCTCACCCACCTCGAAGTGCAGGCCATAAAAGCTCACGAAAAAGTTGACAATAGAACAGCATGGTCGATTTACAAAAAACGACACCCACATGATGGCTCGCTCTACTCTTCAGTAGCAAAATCTCACCTGTACAACAATAAAAATCAATCGCAACAAGAAGACAATGCAACACAACCCAGAAGCGCCACCCTAACAATACCGGAAAGCACTAAGCGAAAAGCAGTTCAGTACGAATCGGAACCCGAAGACATGTCAGCCGACACCCTAGACGACCAACCAAGTTCAAGCAGCAAGTCTAAAAACCCTAGCATACTCCCACATAATATATCTAATAGATCGAAACGTATCATAACAAGAAGCATGACTGAGTCTAAGAACACTAACCCGTCTCCAAATTCTTTGAAAACTCTCATAAAATCTAACAACGTCAAAATTTAAGATCTAAATCTAAACTAGCACTACATCTAATCACTCTATAAACTTAACATGACACTAACAATTTTGCAATGGAACCTCAATGGGTATTCAAACAATTACAACGAGCTCCTAATCCTCATAAATCGGTTCAAGCCAAAGATAATTTCTTTACAAGAAACCCACCTAACTAACTTGAGTCAAGTTCCAATTCCAACGAATTTTTCAATGCACCACACTACCTGCTCCACATCAAAGGGCGGCGTGGCTATATTAGTGCATAAGTCAATTCAACATAAACTGATTTCCGTCGGCCAATCATTTGATGCCATCACAGTCGAAATTCACTCAGCAAAAAAGTTTTATATTGTTGCCGCCTATATACCCCCTAATCAAAAATTTTCTTTGGTAGACCTTGAAACAGCATTCCCAAATACAAGCACCCCAACCCTTTATACAGGAGACTTTAACAGTTGGAACAGTTACTGGGGCTCACCTTCTAGCAATCGCAGAGGTAAAATTTTAGCCAAATTTATTCACGACCACAACAATATCATCCTAAACAATGGTCAACCCACACACTTCTCTACTCACAACACATTCACGCACATAGACCTTGCATTCTGCTCAGCAGAACTTAAAATAAACTGCGACTTCAGCATCAGCGACACTCTCGAAGGAAGTGATCACTTCCCTATCACCATAAAAATGTTCTCGAACGATCAATACAAAACTCACACACGATACACACAAAGATTTTTAACAAAACAAGCAAATTGGGATAAATTCGAAAGACTGACTGACGAGCTTAACAATATAACAACAATATCCTCAAATGTTAATAAGGAAGCCAGTAACATCAACAAAATTATCCTACAAAGCGCATACAAAAGTATCCCCCTCTGTAAACCACCCAAACGTCAATATAACGTACCTTGGTGGAACAAGGAAATAGCTAACAGTAGGGGAAAAAAAAATACTAGCATGGAAAGCCCTTAATCGAGACATGACTACAGAGAATATCATCAGATATAAAAAACTTAATGCTCAACTTCGTAGATTAATTAGAGAGAGCAAAGCTCGAAGTGTACATGAATTTACCTCTGACATTTCCCCTAGATCTACCACCGAAACAATATGGAATAAAATAAGAAGACTTAACGGACTCCACAAATCTTCCCAAATCCACTGCATGCAGGACACGACCACAAATACATTGAATTCGGACGCAGGAGAAATAGCAACATCCTTTGCGAACCACTGGTCTAGACAATCAGAGGACCAACTATTCACCTCTGCATTTGTAGAAGCAAAACAAAAAACAAATACTACCCACACCTATAGCCCACCACACAACTCTGCTAAATTCATGGAACAAGAGATAGGCTTCTTAGAATTCGCATCAGCACTTAACAGCCTTAAAGGACATACACCAGGTTTCGACAAAATCAATTACAGCATGATTCAACATGTATCAACACCACTTAAAACTAGAATCGTCACTCTATTCAACCGCATCCTACAAACACATATCCCACAGATTTATAAAATCAGCACAATAATACCAGTTTTAAAGCCGGGACAAGACAAAACTACAATAGAAGCATACAGACCCATATCCCTAAACTCATGTATCGGAAAAGTCCTGGACAAGATAATTTCAAAGCGGCTATGGTGGTTTGTCACAACAAACAAACTACTTAACAGCCATCAACTAGGCTTCCAAAAAGGAAGATCAACTGCCGATTGTCTACTCCTTGTAGACGCTCTGATCAGTAGATCCCTTTCAGCAAAAAGACACATATCACTTGTCTCGTTAGATTTTGCCAAAGCGTTTGATAAAGTCGGAGTCCACACCATTATTAATCAATTAACAAAATGGCAATGTGGCCCTACAATAATAAAGTTCATTAAAAACTTCATGGCCAATAGGCAAATCAGAGTGTGCGTCAATAAAAATTATTCAAATTGCAATCCTCTTCGGAACGGTATTCCACAAGGATCACCACTATCGGTTATACTGTTTCTAACAGCGTTTAATAGTCTCTCTGAGTTAATAGCAAGGCACAAAAATATTAACTTCACCGCATACGCAGACGACTACAATATATTAGTTGATCTCAATAAAGAAAAACAAAGTACAATAAAACTAGACAATCTATTTGAAAACATTGACACTTGGTGCCAAACTTCGGGCGCATCGCTGTCTCTCACAAAATGTAAACACCTACATATTTGTAGAAAACAGAATTGCCACCCTCAAGTCTCGTCCCAATCAGCCACCATAGAAAACGTCAAGGAACTAAAATTGCTAGGACTCTCCTTTAGTGCCAAGTACAAATGGCATTCCCACATAAAAAATTTGCAAAAGTCGTTAAATAAATCCCTTAATATTCTAAAATGTCTCTCGAGCCCAAAATTTAACTGCCACACATACACATTAGTACAATTAGTTAAAAGCATATGCCTCTCAAAAATAGATTATGGCCTTCCGATCTATGGTAGGGCCCCCAAGACAACAATCAAGCCAATAAAGACCGCACTAAACACAGCATTGCGAGTCGCTCTGGGCGCTTTCCGCTCGACGCCAATAAATAATCTATATTTTGAAGCAAACATCCCAACCATTGAAAACAGAACGCAACAGCTATTGACCAAAGTGATTAACCCAATCCTTAATTCGTACGACACCCCACTTAAAGAAATAATAAATAAAATAAATAAAAATAATAGGAAGGCGTACAGAGATTCCACCTTACAAAAATGCATAAATTCTTGCTTTAATTTGGGTATTACACCAACCCCAATAGGAAAAACACCTAAGTCAGACCCTCCGTGGTTCATTAACACAAATACAATCGACCTACACTTGAACGTTTTTAAGAAAGGGCACACGAGCAATGAAATTTACACTAAACAATTTGCAGAAATTAAGCTTAAGCTTAACGATCACACATTTATATACACCGACGGTTCTCTGAAAAACTGTATAACAGGGTATTCAATTACGACAGAAAACAAGACTCTTAAATTGGGGATTCTGCCACTATACTCATCGGTATTTTCGGCAGAAATCATTGCCATATTCGATGCAACCATAATAGCCACCAAGATAAAAGGCAAAGTATGCATCTGTTCTGACTCGTTGTCAGCAATTGAAGCTATTCAAAATATCAACAACAACACATATTACCCAGACATAATTCGAAAAACACTAATCAAACAACAGCCTAAAATCATGCTCCTATGGGTCCCTAGCCATGTTGGTATAAAGGGCAACGAATTTGCTGATGAAGCAGCAAAAACGGCGACTATATCACCCCTCCTTACGCATCCCAATTATAACAAAACAGACATAAACAGACACATTAAAAACCACTTCTCCAACCTAAATACACTACTAATTCAACAGACATCATGCTGGTATCAAGAGATAAACAGACATAACAAATACAATGTTGATGACTATCTTAAAAAACTAGAAATTTGCCAAATAGCTAGAAAAACCCAAATAAAACTTATAAGGCTACGACTAGGACATACGAGACTAACACACGAACACCGATTCCTTCAAAATAATCCCAACCACTGTAAATTCTGCAACACAAATTCTATTATGAATATAGAACATATCTTGAACACATGCACGGTGTTTCAAAGCTTTCGAAACCATATCCCAAACCAAAACCTTATCGCACTCCTATCCAACCCAACCCCTGAAAATCTAAAAGAAATTATAAAATACCTCAATCTAACCAATATTATGAACCTCTTATAAGATAAGCTAGCATAGCAAAATAATATATTTTAGACTAAGAAAATTGTATGAATTATATTAAAAGAATGAATATCTAAACATGAACCAGCCGAAGGCCTTAGCAGCTATGGCTGTCCTCCCTGTAGCTATAGATTTATCTATAAGCTAACATTGTACAAATAAATAAACATAAGGTGGTCCCGTCGGCAGCAGCGCTGCTCATGACGAGGTCTTATTTCAGTTGTCGTTCGACTTCGTGGTCAGTTGTATCAGTTGTCGGTTTACTTTTTGTTCATGCATAGGACCGTACGAATTGCCGACGGGACCACCTTGTACTTATTTCACCATGGACGGCACCACCTTAGGAATAGTATTCTGAGTGCCTATTGAGCGTGAGCGAGACGGTGATGTGAGTGAGCGAACGTGCACTGAAGTTAAGTGTATACTTTGGTAAGCTTCGGCTTCCGACGAGGCCATCGTATGTTATTTCATCTGGCTTAATCTCTGAGCAGAAGCGAAAAAACAGAACAAATTTTCTCTCACTCTGATCAAAAGAGTTTTTTCTATTTTGCTTCGGCTTTCGCTTGAGCGTTGTTGTTGAGTTCTTCGTGTTGAACTCTTTTAACACTAGATTTACCAAGAAATTTGTATACCTATTTATACCAGATCCAGTCAGTTGACTGGTTAAGAAAAGTCCTATTATTTTATATTAAAATTCGTAATCCATTAAAAGATTTAATGAGAAATAAAAAAATATAAATAAAATAATAAAAATGCATCAATTGTGTTTTAGTTTTAATCAAAAAAATCATGTTTGTTACATGTTTTACAAATAGAAACTTTTTTCTTGTTGTTACAATGCCCTATTTGGCACCATTGATGTACAGGCCGGGGATTCTGCGTTACTGGACGGTGATTTTCATTTGCCTTTCTTCGGCTTGATAACTGATATTCAGCTGTGAGATCTTTAGAGTGTGTAAACAAACTTACAGTGATGTTTCAAACAAGGGAACTTCCTAAAAGGGCAAAATATAAAATATTTGCATATCAATCATATACCCAGTCAAAATGACTGGTTACGGTATAAGTGCCAAAAACAAAAAAAAAATCTCTTTTTTTTATGAAAACAAAATGAAATTAACTTATCAAATTGTATGTATTTAGTGGTTATTTAAAAAGTCATAACATAATATCGAACAAAAATAAAAACACTTAGTCAATATTTATGAAATAAAAAGATCTAGTGTTAAGCGAGTGATACTTATTAAACGTCGGAGCTCAATAGGAGCAGACAATTAAAAGTCTCTGTTATTAATTAAGCTAAACAATTAGTCAAAATAAATAGAAAATATTCATTGAATTCATTTATATTGTTTTGTTTTTATTTTTATACCCTTGCAAAAAGGGTATATTAATTTTGGTCAGAAGTGTGCAACGCATGGTAGGAAGCATCTCCGACCATATAAAGTATATATATTCTTGATCAGCACGACGAGACGAGTTAAAATAGCCATGTCCGTCCGTCTGTCCGTCCGTCTGGATCAACGCAAACTCCTCCTAGACCGTAAGAGCTACAGCTGACCAATTCTGATGAAGTTGCTGACAGCATTCTGACGATCTTAATGCAAGTGCCCAGACCGTTAAGGCGAAACATAGTGGCCATAGGGTCTGACAGGTCCCGGATGAACATTCGTGCCCTGCTCACGTATTCGATGTGAGACATTTGGTGAATTATTTCATAAAGGAATCGGATTTGTGCTGTGAAAACAAGGTTCTTTTGCTGGTGGACACTGTGTTCAAAAGAGAGGAATACCGAAATCAGCTTCAGGAAATACAGGAAGGATGCGGATCGATAAATTACGACACGCTGGCTCTCTTCTGGGCCTTCATAAACAGTATAAAGGAGGCTCTGAAACACATTTTCGACGTCATCGATAAGGATGAGTTCGTTTTCGCAAAACTGAACATCGACCGGATGGAGCTCAAGGGGAAGTCATTTGTGACTCATATGCCTGTCATACCCCTAAAGATATGTGCTGAGGGTGGTGGATTGCTGAGCTTTTGTCTATGACGCAGCAAGTGATATTTAAGGAAAAGGATTTCATGTATAAAGTAACATTTGCATTAATTGAAATAAAGTGTAAAATTAAAATGATGATGATGGCGTTGCCAGATACAAAATTTTCTGGGCGGGAAATCGAAATGCGTTGCTGATCAACAAAGATAGATTAGCGCAACCAAATAATGAAGCCGAAGCCAAAGTGGAAGGATGCACCAAGATGTGCTAAATGGGAAGGCTCGTTCGAAATTCCAAGGTTTTCAAGCGGCCAAAGTTAAACCTAAAATCGAAACCAAGACGACGGTCTTTTCCCCTAAAGAAAGTAATAGTGCTAGAGCCTTTTGGCCACGTTATCAAGCCAGGAGTATCAAGAAACAGCGTCGTGTGGCCGAACATGTAGAAAAAGAGCATGCAAAAGCCTGATGTCTGTTGGTAAAGAAGTTAGAAATTTAATAAGGAAAAAAGAATGGCTTAAGGCCGCTGCTATGGTCGATGAACTGGAAAATTTAAAGAAAATCGTTACTAAACATCCCCGAGAGTTGGCCATCCAAAGAGGACGCACCATAATAAATATCGCTGGAAACGAGGCGGACAAAGCAAATAAAAGAAAATAAGTCTAGCGTATTTATTGAATTTTTTGCATTGGAATGACAACGATTCCATAAATTTCTTAAAATTCCGATAATGACTTTTTTGGACCCATATTTGTAAACATCCTGGAGTTGGGTAACCAAATGTGAATAATGAAATATCTCAACTTTAAAATAAGTAAAAAAGAACTTAAATAAAAAACGATGTTATCCATAGCGGAAAGGTCTTCCGTTGGCTCCAGCAACGATCCCAGTAAATATAAGTTAACAAGCGTCTTTCTTCTCGAAGACGGAGTTTCCGAAATTCTAAGCTCATGGTGACAGACTTCAGAGTAAGCGGGAACCAGATGCAATGGTACTTATAAACTTTTTTTTGATTGCTCTCAGCATAAAAAAAGTATTAGAATTATCATATATGTAATTACAGAACATTATATAATGCCCTCTAACGTAGGCTCCGGCAATGCTCCCAGTAAATATAAGTGACCACAATCCATCGATGATGAATCTTTCTAGTTGAGCTTAAATATGGCGAATTTTTCCTTAATGTCCTTACAACCTCAAGAACCTATTGTCCTTTGCGGTGCGAAAAACATACAATAATGGATATTGCTGAGATCAAGTGCACGGTCGCTGATTTTAATTTTCCTTAATAATTACATCACAAAATCTTAATGTCATTATTATTATTGGCTTAATCTCCTTTAATATGGTCGGGAACGCATGGAGCCACCGCCATCGCGACGGCCACCACCACCACCTCCTCCTCCGCCTCCACCACCACCGCGGCCACGACCACCACCGCCGCCGCCACCTCTAACGTAGGCTCCGGCAATGCTCCCAGTAAATATAAGTGACCAACAGCTAGTGCGTGATTAATGTTGCCTCAGAGTTTGAAGGCAAGATCACATGGCCCTTCAATAAAACGTTTGGGCAAGGGTTATTTAGAATTAACAAGACATTGTTTTGTAATGTAAAGTTAGTTGATTATTGGTCATAACTTTCATTGGTGGCAACCGTAACTTAAATTTAAAATCGGAGTCCTTGTTGGCTCTTCAACTTTTATTCGTTTAAAATGGTATTTAAGGGAAGTAAAAATAAAGCCAAAAATTGTCGGAGCTGCTGTTGCCCTCATCTCGAGAGCCAAAAAGCAACTGTTAAAGCGTCAATATTTATTCCGCAGCATGTGTATTATTAGGTATGGACAAAGCTTCGATTGATAACAATCGATAAATAAAAACAGTCGAGGTAAATATTTACTTAAGCTACTCGATATTTCAGTGTTGAAAAGTGAAAAAATCGGCTAAAGCTAGATTTCAGTGTTGGCAAGCGCTATTTTTTATTTGGCGCATTGTTTGACAGCCCTGACAGCCAAATATTTTACTCTGAATCATGATACAATTATACAAGGTAGTCCACTCGGCAAAATCATAGTCCCTTAATATAAGTGCGAGTGAAAGAGCGTTGTATAGTGAGTGTGAGTGAAACGACTACACAGTGCGTCGATTAACCCGCGCATGGTGCATTGGCCTAAAAGTTTCCTTAGTTATGACAAGAGTTGTAGTTTTTATAGTTTAATTTTTATTAGTTTTGAATTTGACATTATTCTTTGTTTTTTTTGTTTAACAGCTATTCTTTTGTTTAGGCTCTTAATTCTAAAGAATATACGTATTTTAAAATAAAATTTTTTAATATTTACATTAATATCTACCTGCTCAGCGACCTTTCTTGCGACCACCGAAGGGTTAACACTCTAAAAAAAATCGTCCGCACACAACCTTTCAGTTCGACAAGCAGGCACGCACTGAAAATAAGGGACCAAAAACCGAACGAATTCGGCAGCCGAGTGGACTACCTTGTATAATTGTATCATGCTCTGAATTATAAAATTGAAGAATATTCGGCTGCTTTGGTAGCCGAATATTGTATTTTAAACTAAAATTGTTCTTTAAATTCCAATTTTGGGCCCGAGTAACGTAAGTAAATATTTACCTTTACCGGTTCCGAAATTTTAATAGAACACAAATTACAGGCAATATAAATTGGCTCCGCAGCCAACGTCATTGGTCGAATCATGATAAAATAACATAAGGTGGTCCCGTCGGCAGCAGCGCTGCTCATGACGAAGTCTTATTTCAGTTGTCGTTCGACTTCGTGGTCAGTTATCAGTTGTCGGTTTACTTTTTGTTCATGCATAGGACCGTACGATTTGCCGACGGGACCACCTTGTACTTATTTCACCATGGACGGCACCACCTTAGGAATAGTATTCTGAGTGCCTATTGAGCGTGAGCGAGACGGTGATGTATACTTTGGTAAGCTTCGGCTTCCGACGAGGCCATCGTATGTTATTTCATCTGGCTCAATCTCTGAGCAGAAGCGAAAAAACAGAACAAATTTTCTCTCACTCTGATCAAAAGAGTTTTTTCTATTTTGCTTCGGCTTTCGCTTGAGCGTTGTTGTTGAGTTCTTCGTGTTGAACTGTTTTAACACTAGATTTACCAAGAAATTTGTATACCTATTTATACCAGATCCAGTCAGTTGACTGGTAAAGAAAAGTCCTATTATTTTATATTAAAATTCGTAATCCATTAAAAGATTTAATGAGAATTAAAAAAGTATAAATAAAATAATAAAAATGCATCAATTGTCTTTTAGTTTTAATCAAAAAAATCATGTTTGTTACATGTTTTACAAATAGAAACTTTTTTCTTGTTGTTACAATGCCCTATTTGGCACCATTGATGTACAGGCCGGGGATTCTGCGTTACTGGACGGTGATTTTCATTTGCCTTTCTTCGGCTTGATAACTGATATTCAGCTGTGAGATCTTTAGAGTGTGTAAACAAACTTACAAACAGTGATGTTTCAAACAAGGGAACTTCCTAAAAGGGCAAAATATAAAATATTTGCATATCAATCATATACCCAGTCAAAATGACTGGTTACGGTATAAGTGCCAAAAACAAAAAAAAAATCTCTTTTTCTTATGAAAACAAAATGAAATTAACTTATCAAATTGTATGTATTTAGTGGTTATTTAAAAAGTCATAACATAATATCGAACAAAAATAAAAACACTTAGTCAATATTTATGAAATAAAAAGATCTAGTGTTAAGCGAGTGATACTTATTAAACGTCGGAGCTCAATAGGAGCAGACAATTAAAAGTCTCTGTTATTAATTAAGCTAAACAATTAGTCAAAATAAATAGAAAATATTCATTGAATTCATTTATATTGTTTTGTTTTTATTTTTATACCCTTGCAAAAAGGGTATATTAATTTTGGTCAGAAGTGTGCAACGCATGGTAGGAAGCATCTCCGACCATATAAAGTATATATATTCTTGATCAGCACGACGAGACGAGTTAAAATAGCCATGTCCGTCCGTCTGTCCGTCCGTCTGGATCAACGCAAACTCCTCCTAGACCGTAAGAGCTACAGCTGACCAATTCTGATGAAGTTGCTGACAGCATTCTGACGATCTTAATGCAAGTGCCCAGACCGTTAAGGCGAAACATAGTGGCCATAGTGTCTGACAGGTCCCGGATGAACATTCGTGCCCTGCTCACGTATTCGATGTGAGACATTTGGTGAATTATTTCATAAAGGAATCTGATTTGTGCTGTGAAAACAAGGTTCTTTTGCTGGTGGACACTGTGTTCAAAAGAGAGGAATACCGAAATCAGCTTCAGGAAATACAGGAAGGATGCGGATCGATAAATTACGACACGCTGGCTCTCTTCTGGGCCTTCATAAACAGTATAAAGGAGGCTCTGAAAAACATTTTCGACGTCATCGATAAGGATTAGTTCGTTTTCGCAAAACTGAACATCGACCGGATGGAGCTCAAGGGGAAGTCATTTGTGACTTATATGCCGGTCATACCCCTAAAGATATGTGCTGAGGGTGGTGGATTGCTGAGCTTTTGTCTATGACGCAGCAAGTGATATTTAAGGAAAAGGATTTCATGTATAAAGTAACATTTGCATTAATTGAAATAAAGTGTAAAATTAAAATGATGATGATGGCGTTGCCAGATACAAAATTTTCTGGGCGGGAAATCGAAATGCGTTGCTGATCAACAAAGATAGATTAGCGCAACCAAATAATGAAGCCGAAGCCAAAGTGGAAGGATGCACCAAGATGTGCTAAATGGGAAGGCTCGTTCGAAATTCCAAGGTTTTCAAGCGGCCAAAGTTAAACCTAAGATCGAAACCAAGACGACGGTCTTTTCCCCTAAAGAAAGTAATAGTGCTAGAGCCTTTTGGCCACGTTATCAAGCCAGGAGTATCAAGAAACAGCGTCGTGTGGCCGAACATGTAGAAAAAGAGCATGCAAAAGCCTGATGTCTGTTGGTAAAGAAGTTAGAAATTTAATAAGGAAAAAAGAATGGCTTAAGGCCGCTGCTATGGTCGATGAACTGGAAAATTTAAAGAAAATCGTTACTAAACATCCCCGAGAGTTGGCCATCCAAAGAGGACGCACCATAATAAATATCGCTGGAAACGAGGCGGACAAAGCAAATAAAAGAAAATAAGTCTAGCGTATTTATTGAATTTTTTGCATTGGAATGACAACGATTCCATAAATTTCTTAAAATTCCGATAATGACTTTTTTGAACCCATATTTGTAAACATCCTGGAGTTGGGTAACCAAATGTGAATAATGAAATATCTCAACTTTAAAATAAGTAAAAAAGAACTTAAATAAAAAACGATGTTATCCATAGCGGAAAGGTCTTCCGTTGGCTCCAGCAACGCTCCCAGTAAATATAAGTTAACAAGCGTCTTTCTTCTCGAAGACGGAGTTTCCGAAATTCTAAGCTCATGGTGACAGACTTCAGAGTAAGCGGGAACCAGATGCAATGGTATTTATAAACTTTTTTTTGATTGCTCTCAGCATAAAAAAAATATTAGAATTATCATATATGTAATTACAGAACATTATATAATGCCCTCTAACGTAGGCTCCGGCAATGCTCCCAGTAAATATAAGTGACCACAATCCATCGATGATGAATCTTTCTAGTTGAGCTTAAATATGGCGAATTTTTCCTTAATGTCCTTACAACCTCAAGAACCTATTGTCCTTTGCGGTGCGAAAAACATACAATAATGGATATTGCTGAGATCAAGTGCACGGTCGCTGATTTTAATTTTCCTTAATAATTACATCACAAAATCTTAATGTCATTATTATTATTGGCTTAATCTCCTTTAATATGGTCGGGAACGCATGGAGCCACCGCCATCGGATTTAAAATCGGAGTCCTTGTTGGCTCTTCAACTTTTATTCGTTTAAAATGGTATTTAAGGGAAGTAAAAATAAAGCCAAAAATTGTCGGAGCTGCTGTTGCCCTCATCTCGAGAGCCAAAAAGCAACAGTTAAAGCGTCAATATTTATTCCGCAGCATGTGTATTATTAGGTATGGACAAAGCTTCGATTGATAACAATCGATAAATAAAAACAGTCGAGGTAAATATTTACTTAAGCTACTCGATATTTCAGTGTTGAAAAGTGAAAAAATCGGCTAAAGCTAGATTTCAGTGTTGGCAAGCGCTATTTTTTATTTGGCGCGTTGTTTGACAGCCCTGACAGCCAAATATTTTACTCTGAATTATAAAATTGAAGAATATTCGGCTGCTTTGGTAGCCGAATATTGTATTTTAAACTAAAATTGTTCTTTAAATTCCAATTTTGGGCCCGAGTAACGTAAGTAAATATTTACCTTTACCGGTTCCGAAATTTTAATTTTAAATTTTAATGAAAAATGGCTCAATCTCTGAGCAGAAGCGAAAAAACAGAACAAATTTTTTTCTCACTCTGATCAAAAGAGTTTTTTCTATTTTGCTTCGGCTTTCGCTTGAGCGTTGTTGTTGAGTTCTTCGTGTTGAACTGTTTTAACACTAGATTTACCAAGAAATTTGTATACCTATTTATACCAGATCCAGTCAATTTGACTGGTTAAGAAAAGTCCTATTATTTTATATTAAAATTCGTAATCCATTAAAAGATTTAATGAGAATTAAAAAAGTATAAATAAAATAATAAAAATGCATCAATTGTCTTTTAGTTTTAATCAAAAAAATCATGTTTGTTACATGTTTTACAAATAGAAACTTTTTTCTTGTTGTTACAATGCCCTATTTGGCACCATTGATGTACAGGCCGGGGTTTCTGCGTTACTGGACGGTGATTTTCATTTGCCTTTCTTCGGCTTGATAACTGATATTCAGCTGTGAGATCTTTAGAGTGTGTAAACAAACTTACAAACAGTGATGTTTCAAACAAGGGAACTTCCTAAAAGGGCAAAATATAAAATATTTGCATATCAATCATATACCCAGTCAAAATGACTGGTTACGGTATAAGTGCCAAAAACAAAAAAAAAAATCTCTTTTTCTTATGAAAACAAAATGAAATTAACTTATCAAATTGTATGTATTTAGTGGTTATTTAAAAAGTCATAACATAATATCGAACAAAAATAAAAACACTTAGTCAATATTTATGAAATAAAAAGATCTAGTGTTAAGCGAGTGATACTTATTAAACGTCGGAGCTCAATAGGAGCAGACAATTAAAAGTCTCTGTTATTAATTAAGCTAAACAATTAGTCAAAATAAATAGAAAATATTCATTGAATTCATTTATATTGTTTTGTTTTTATTTTTATACCCTTGCAAAAAGGGTATATTAATTTTGGTCAGAAGTGTGCAACGCATGGAAGGAAGCATCTCCGACCATATAAAGTATATATATTCTTGATCAGCACGACGAGACGAGTTAAAATAGCCATGTCCGTCCGTCTGTCCGTCCGTCTGGATCAACGCAAACTCCTCCTAGACCGTAAGAGCTACAGCTGACCAATTCTGATGAAGTTGCTGACAGCATTCTGACGATCTTAATGCAAGTGCCCAGACCGTTAAGGCGAAACATAGTGGCCATAGTGTCTGACAGGTCCCGGATGAACATTCGTGCCCTGCTCACGTATTCGATGTGAGACATTTGGTGAATTATTTCATAAAGGAATCGGATTTGTGCTGTGAAAACAAGGTTCTTTTGCTGGTGGACACTGTGTTCAAAAGAGAGGAATACCGAAATCAGCTTTAGGAAATACAGGAAGGATGCGGATCGATAAATTACGACACGCTGGCTCTCTTCTGCGCCTTCATAAACAGTATAAAGGAGGCTCTGAAAAACATTTTCGACGTCATCGATAAGGATTAGTTCGTTTTCGCAAAACTGAACATCGACCGGATGGAGCTCAAGGGGAAGTCATTTGTGACTTATATGCCGGTCATACCCCTAAAGATATGTGCTGAGGGTGGTGGATTGCTGAGCTTTTGTCTATGACGCAGCAAGTGATATTTAAGGAAAAGGATTTCATGTATAAAGTAACATTTGCATTAATTGAAATAAAGTGTAAAATTAAAATGATGATGATGGCGTTGCCAGATACAAAATTTTCTGGGCGGGAAATCGAAATGCGTTGCTGATCAACAAAGATAGATTAGCGCAACCAAATAATGAAGCCGAAGCCAAAGTGGAAGGATGCACCAAGATGTGCTAAATGGGAAGGCTCGTTCGAAATTCCAAGGTTTTCAAGCGGCCAAAGTTAAACCTAAGATCGAAACCAAGACGACGGTCTTTTCCCCTAAAGAAAGTAATAGTGCTAGAGCCTTTTGGCCACGTTTCAAGGAGTATCAAGAAACAGCGTCGTGTGGCCGAAAATGTAGAAAAAGAGCATGCAAAAGCCTGATGTCTGTTGGTAAAGAAGTTAGAAATTTAATAAGGAAAAAAGAATGGCTTAAGGCCGCTGCTATGGTCGATGAACTGGAAAATTTAAAGAAAATCGTTACTAAACATCCCCGAGAGTTGGCCATCCAAAGAGGACGCACCATAATAAATATCGCTGGAAACGAGGCGGACAAAGCAAATAAAAGAAAATAAGTCTAGCGTATTTATTGAATTTTTTGCATTGGAATGACAACGATTCCATAAATTTCTTAAAATTCCGATAATGACTTTTTTGGACCCATATTTGTAAACATCCTGGAGTTGGGTAACCAAATGTGAATAATGAAATATCTCAACTTTAAAATAAGTAAAAAAGAACTTAAATAAAAAACGATGTTATCCATAGCGGAAAGGTCTTCCGTTGGCTCCAGCAACGCTCCCAGTAAATATAAGTTAACAAGCGTCTTTCTTCTCGAAGACGGAGTTTCCGAAATTCTAAGCTCATGGTGACAGACTTCAGAGTAAGCGGGAACCAGATGCAATGGTATTTATAAACGTTTTTTTGATTGCTCTCAGCATAAAAAAAATATTAGAATTATCATATATGTAATTACAGAACATTATATAATGCCCTCTAACGTAGGCTCCGGCAATGCTCCCAGTAAATATAAGTGACCACAATCCATCGATGATGAATCTTTCTAGTTGAGCTTAAATATGGCGAATTTTTCCTTAATGTCCTTACAACCTCAAGAACCTATTGTCCTTTGCGGTGCGAAAAAACATACAATAATGGATATTGCTGAGATCAAGTGCACGGTCGCTGATTTTAATTTTCCTTAATAATTACATCACAAAATCTTAATGTCATTATTATTATTGGCTTAATCTCCTTTAATATGGTCGGGAACGCATGGAGCCACCGCCATCGCGACGGCCACCACCACCACCTCCTCCTCCGCCTCCACCACCACCGCGGCCACGACCACCACCGCCGCCGCCACCTCTAACGTAGGCTCCGGCAATGCTCCCAGTAAATATAAGTGACCAACAGCTAGTGCGTGATTAATGTTGCCTCAGAGTTTGAAGGCAAGATCACATGGCCCTTCAATAAAACGTTTGGGCAAGGGTTATTTAGAATTAACAAGACATTGTTTTGTAATGTAAAGTTAGTTGATTATTGGTCATAACTTTCATTGGTAGCAACCGTAACTTAAATTTAAAATCGGAGTCCTTGTTGGCTCTTCAACTTTTATTCGTTTAAAATGGTATTTAAGGGAAGTAAAAATAAAGCCAAAAATTGTCGGAGCTGCTGTTGCCCTCATCTCGAGAGCCAAAAAGCAACAGTTAAAGCGTCAATATTTATTCCGCAGCATGTGTATTATTAGGTATGGACAAAGCTTCGATTGATAACAATCGATAAACAAAAACAGTCGAGGTAAATATTTACTTAAGCTACTCGATATTTCAGTGTTGAAAAGTGAAAAAATCGGCTAAAGCTAGATTTCAGTGTTGGCAAGCGCTATTTTTTATTTGGCGCGTTGTTTGACAGCCCTGACAGCCAAATATTTTACTCTGAATTATAAAATTGAAGAATATTCGGCTGCTTTGGTAGCCGAATATTGTATTTTAAACTAAAATTGTTCTTTAAATTCCAATTTTGGGCCCGAGTAACGTAAGTAAATATTTACCTTTACCGGCTCCGGCTCAGAAAATAACGAAGTTATTAAATCACTGTTCGTGACTTTGCCATTTGAATGGGAGCTATATGATGTAGTGATCCGATCCGGCTGAATCCGAGATATACAACGCCTGCAGTATATACAAGCCTACATGCAAAATTTCAGTTCTGTAGCTCCAACGGTCTATGAGGAGTTTGCGTTGATCCAGACGGACCGACAGACGGACGGGCAACAACCGAGTCGATCTAGCCATGTCCGTCTGTCCGTCCGTCCGTCCGTCTGTCCGTCCGTCCGTCCGTCTGTCCGTATGAACACCTAGATGTCCTAGACTGTAAGAGCTAGAGCCACCCAATTTGGTATGTAGAATCGTGTAGTATGTAGAGTGATCAAGTTTATTTCAAATTTTTGCCACGCCCCTTTCCGCCCCCGCAATTTAAAAAAAGCACTTATCTCAAAAACTATTCCAGCTAGAGACACCATATTTGGTATGTATATTCGCTTAGTAAATGCACACATTTTGTATGTGTAAATATTTTGCCACGCCCTTTTCAGCCCCCGTAATTTGAAAAACTTGATTATCTCCCGTATTTTTTTACCTTATGCAATCACACTTGGCACACTTAAATATAATACTAATATCTAGCAAAATACCAAATTTGATCAAAATCGGACAAAAAACAGTCGAGTTATGCATATAAACGTTTTTCCATAAGGCCGGAGTTGTCCGTTGGCTGGTGGGGGCGCTAGGGTGCTCATATGATTGAGTGAGCGAGATACTAAGATATGCGTGTAAAAAGCATGTGAAAATGCATTTGTTTAATACAGTTGAAACATTTGCTTTACTGGTGTATGGTATACCTAAGTCGGCGAGACGACTTACTTACTTCATTTAACTCCTAAATTCGTATCTTCTCACAGACCTTGACGGGAATGAGCAAGGATGAGGTTATGAAATATGCCAATGACCCATTTTGGAAGCGATTGCGCTAAATGTTCTGCCCCTTAACCATTGACCTGGTACAAGCAAGGGTCCAAATGCCAAGTTTTCTGATTTCAATAACGCCAAGCCTTACGATCTACAGTTGGCCAAGAAAATTCATGCGACTGGAACGACTTATGAGATGCTAGCTGCCCTGACATATGATGTTAAGCATCCTGAGCAGAAGATCAAGGGACTTGTTGATAATTACAAGAGCAGCGACATCAAGGTTATTCTTGATGTGACTCCCAATGTCGTAACAAAGGATTCCAAACTATTTAAGAAGGCACAGGTGGACAAGAATAAGCGCTTAGCTTTTGTTTGGAAGAGTGATCTAACGAGTGCGCCCACAACTTGGCTGCAGATCAAGAGCTATACGTGCGCTTGGGATCAAGTTGATGGCAGTTATGTTCTATCCCAATTCGATGGATTCCGTGACCTGAAAATGAACAGTTCTCTAGTTAGAGGGAAATTGAGGAGTTGAATTTGGCGTCCAAGGAATTCGTATGATTTCGTCGGCATTCTGCCGATGCCTTCTTAACGGTGTCTCAAGATGTGGAACAACCCGAGAAGTACCAACCGAGCCAGTCAGTCGGAGCACTTGGCATTGATGTGCCTTTGTACGGTGGTTTTGTGGAAGCCTTAAGCAAAAATGCTGCGCAATCATTAAAAAAGACATTGAATACTACACTTTTGACTTCAATGGGACTTTGGTGAAGTCTATTTGAGCTCCAATCAAGATCATTCGGCTATGGCCTACGTTCTCTCGTTGTTACCTGGTGTGCCTGTGGTGCCAGTCAATTCGGACGAGTATCTGAACGTTACCGAAGTAACTTACAATCATATTGAGTATTTGCGTGGCGAATTCAAGCTCTACAAAAAGGATCCTCTATTGGTTCATTCCAGGTAAGAATGGAATTTATAATGTATGTATATAATTTCTAATATTTCTCTTTTTTCCAACCATTTCACAGAATCAAGACTGGCAATCGCAATCCTGGATACTTGACATCTTTAATCCCAGCGATCAGACTCAGTCTGTTCTTATTGAAGACTCGAAAGATTTACCAGAAAAGATGACTGAATCTATTCTAAGCGAGAGTTACAATAGCATTGACCTCACCAACAACAACAACAACAACATTAGCAGCCTGGATGTACAACCAGTTGGCAGCAAAGTGACCCTCACGGATGTTGCGGTGGCGCCTCACTCACTCACTCTGCCATCGGTCTAAACTTCAGCATTGCCAATTTTGCTTTAATATCCACTTTGACATTCAAAAGCCGCTTAACCAAAAATAACTTAAAGAAATAAATAAAAAAAAACAACTTTAAACTTTCAATTCATTCGCATCTTGAAGAATTTGTATAACTATTTTTCCAAAATGTTTATGGAAGATTCGAATAAATTCACCTTTAATAATGTCATAGAGAATCAAGGCTTTGGCATTGGAAAATCTTTAAGATGCCTGATTATTATATAAAATATTGATCTGCTTCCAAAAATATATGACATCAGTTTTAATGAGTTTTGTCTATGTGTTAATCCCAGAAACAAAAAGTATGTGAAGAGTATAAGTTAGTCGGCTTTGTGTTTTCGCTACGAGTTCGATCTGGTTCCATGTGGTTCGTAGCGAACCACCGTTGTTTTGGTTTTTTTTCTCTCTACGGCGAATATTCTCTCTTAAGAGAGTAAAACGTGCAAACATGTTGAAGTTGAACTCATCGGGTGCAGTTCGCATCATTCGTATGACGTTGGCATCAATTACTCGAGTTCGACGTGGTTGCAAGGAGTTCGTTGTTGTTTTTGTTATTGTTTTTTTTTATTGTTGTTTTTATTTTCGACGTGAGCGGACGTGTGGCGGATTTTGTTGTTTTGGGTTTTGGTTTTTCACGTGAGCGGTTTTTGTTAAAAATTTAAATAAAAAAATCGCTTGTAAAGGTTCTGAAGAGAAGTTGTTGCGCAAACGTCGGATGTCTTTTTTTTTTATCGTCGTCGCGTTTGCTGTGAGTGAGCGTCCGTTGTGAATGTTCAATATATAAATTGAATTTTTGTTTTTTTTTTGTTTGCTACTTTAGAATCTGTGCAAATCAACAATGTGGTAGGCGCAACTGCAATTGTCCAACACACACACCAATAAATATATATATATATATATATATATATGTATACAAACCAATACACACAGAGAGGGAGCGATAAAGCAGCAACTGCGAAAAAGTGGTGCAGAAAAAGGTGATAAATCGCAAGAAATTCCAATGCACAAGGAGCTCAGAAAACCCTTTAGAAACGGCTGGGACAAGCAAGCGGCAGGCAGCACTGGAATATAATAATAAAAAAAGAGAAAAAAAAATTGTGTAGATAAGCGCGCAAAATGGCAGGAAAAAAGTAGAAAGAGAAATGACAGCCAGCCCCTTTAGCCCCTACCCTGCCATCCCCTCCCGCCTTTCAGATAAGGCGTGCAGATAAACAAATACAAAATAAAATTAATAACAAGAACTTCGCCTTGGCCTCTTGTTGTTTTTGTGTTTTTGCAATTAACGTAAAGCGAGTGAGAGAGTGTGAGTGGCAGAGAGAGAGAGAACGTGAGAGAGGCAGCAACAGAGAAGCACACTAGAAGGCGAGGGGTGGGCGGGTTGGCCTTAAAAATGTTTACATGTGTTGCAAAAAAAGGAAAATTGCCTTTTCCTACTACTTGGCATGATGTGTGAAAATTGGCCTTGCGGCTGGTTGAGTTGAGTTGTTTACTAATTTCGATAAGTTTTTTTTTCGCTTCCTTTTGCCAATGTATATGCATGTGTGTGTGTGTGTGTGAGTGGTAAAGAGGGGGCATCAAGCAGCACTAACACACAGACACATGGCATAATATCCTTGAGTTCCTACTCTCTCTTTCTCTCTCTCGTTCGCTCTCTCTTTGTATCTTTCGTCTCTGGCGTTGCCTGTGCCTCTGCACCCCCCGTAATGCATATTTTTTAATACTTTTGAAACATTCCCATTTACTATATATTTTTATACGCTTTATCAAATTTTGAGCATATTGATTTTGTTAAAATACTTGTGCTTCGAGAATTTGTAATATGGCCAATTAGGTTTAGACCAAATTGATAATTATAAACGATTTCGTTGTCAAAAGTTGAATTAAATTTGCAGTCATTCAAACGTTGAACGCTTGTGAATCTTAACATTAAAGATTGTTTACTTTTTATAGGAACTGTCGTTTTTAAGGTGGTTTCTTTCTAGACTTTCTAGAGCATGATACATATTCTTAAATATTCTTCTTGATACTTTTATTTCAGAAATAATTTACATTTACATATTTTAAAACGATTTTGATTTCTCCTCTCTCTTTCTTTCTTCTGACACTTTTCATAGAATTCTTAGGATTTATTTGGCCAACATTCTTTAGAAACAATTTTTTAAAGAGTATAGAAACTTCAGTATAGTGTAGAATAAAAAAAAAGACAGTAAGTTTTACGGTGGTTTTTCATTTAGTGGCTTGAAAACCAAAGAAGAAAACACATTTTCCGGCCTTTGTTTGTGTTTTCTTTACCCACCCCTGTTGCCTGCCCTATCCTGCCGTCTGCTTGATCGACATTATTTGTCAGTTTTATTAAAAATTTGTTGCCTCTTTTGTGTTTTCTTTTAAACAAGTTCCGTATAATGTTTTGTTTTTTGCTGCGCATCTTTTGCCTTTTGCAGCTGCCGGTCGAGGCCATTTAAAGAAAATTTATTAATCCCTTTGTTGTGTGTGTTTGGCTAACAGGTGCAAGAGCCGTCTCCACATTTACAATCCTCCAAATTCTCGATCTCCCCTCTTCTTTCAGTTAATAGAAGAAGAAAAAGAAGTGTGTCAAAAACAAAAACAAATAATAATTAAGACCAAGAAAATAAAGCAAAAGTATTAGTTCAAATTAACAAAATAAAAAACGCCACATAACACAGAATTATGGGCAAGCTACTGAGCCTTCTGTCACGCGACGATTCAAATTGTTGCGCAGCCAAATCCTACGATGTCTTTCTGGACTTCGAGAATGCCGCACCCACAGAGACTGAACGCGAGGTCTACGAGGAGGTAGAGCGTGTGCTTAAGGAATCAGAAGTGGTGCTAGAGGAGATACAAATCTATAAGGTGAGTGAAGTAGATCTTAAATATATATATGTATATACATATATATCTATTTTTTTTATTGTATTGTATTAAAAAGTATAAAAGGATATAGATGTAATCTATCAACCTAACTATATTTTACAAGCACTGGCAACTAAGGCCTTCGGCTTATACGAAAACCACATCCATACACTAGCCTGGGATTCGAACCCGGATCCTCGTTGTTCAGTTCAGTCATCTACCGAGGACTGCATATATTTTTAAATTTATATACATATTTGATTTAAACTAGTTTTCTGATACCTTCAGTGGCAACTTAACCTAGCTTTATATTAAACCGAAACAACAATAGATCACAAGACATATTTACATGCGTTAAATTAATATTACATACAAAATTTACAATATTAGATTTTTACAATATTTACAAGACGGTTGATTTGATTAGTCGTGGGATCTATTAGGGAGATCCGTTACGTGGTATCGCTTCAGTCTTCTCTTCCTTGGTCTATGAGTAAGACGTCTGGCTAGAATATTTGGGTGACCACAGAGGCGTTGCAGATAGTTTGCTGCATGTTGCTTCATAGCATCACCCACCTTAGGGACGCCCAAATCCCTTTCGATATCCTTGTTTCGAATATATTAAGGTACGTTGGATATAGGCCGTAGTTTTTTTGATTTCACCACATTAATCTTCTTTTAATTTGTTGTAGCTGTAATTCCATAAATTTGGACTAAATATGATAAATATTAATAAATACATGTATACAAATATACAGAGAGCCAAAGAGATCGAGTTCTTTGTGCGTCATTTGATGATGGACCGGTTAGCGAGCAAGAGCTAGGGTGAGAAAGAAGATAATATTTGTTCTATTGTGTGTGTTTACATGGAGTGGGTTAGGAGGGGGGTTTCCCCTTGCTGCTGCTTAGCAGTTAACATAGTATGAGAAAAGTAAACTCCAAAAGAACTACTGATAAAACCCCACGATTTGGTCTAAAAACAACCATTAAGAGTAGATATGTATGTATAATCAAATGAAAATGGCCAACAAAAGCGACAAAACCAACAATAACAAAAACAATAGCAATAATATTAGCAATAAACTTCCAAAAACAAATTGAGCATTTAACCTTTGCCAGGCCCAACAACGGTGAACAGAGAGAGAGAGAGCAAGGCAAAACACAAACAGTTATCTGTCTTGTACACTTCTCTCCGCCAATCAACCTCTCTCTCTCACTCTCACACTCTCTTTCTCACACACCCATTCAATTTATAAGGCAAATGAAAAAATTGCATGATCCTCTCTTTCTCTCTCTATTTTTACCTCTCTCCTTATCGATCAATCATTTTGTTTTTTTTGCATAAATATTATATTTGAGTATTTTTTATATTTTTCAACAAATCTCCCATAAACTTTAAATTCTAAAAAAAAATCTTTCATTGTATAAGTCGTGCCCCTTACTCATACATACATATGTACATATGTACATGCATACGTATGTATGTATGTATGTATGTACATAAGTAGAACATTTTCTTCATAATTTAATAATTAAAGTTGACTCATTTTCTTTTTTTTTTATCAACTTCTCAAACTTTTTTGCATTACTAAACATAAAAATGCTGTAATTTGTAATTTAAAAAACTTTATAAATCAATTGTTTTTTCCCGCACAAACGTGAATTGATATTTGTTCTTCTTGTTTTTAGCATTTGCTTTTGCTCTTCTTTTGGTCGTTCTTCTTGTATTGGTGGGGCTGACTCACACACGTGCCCGTATGATCATCATCAGCAAAACTTCTTCCATTATCTATCCTCTCTGTCTCCCTCTCTGACGTCACTGACTACTTTTTGCTTGCTTGTGGCTTTTCCAAATATTATTATTTCTCTCATTCTGCATGTTAGTCAGCGGCAACCGCAGATCATGTTGTTGTTGTTGTTGATTTTGATATTGTTATTAATGTTGACCTTTGCCATGCGTTAAGAGTTAGGCATAGGTCCGTTTACCCAAAAACACAAACCCAACCCAGCCAATTCTTTTCAATTCAAAATTCGCTTTCGTGTTTGTGCGAAATTATTAATGGGATTTCAGACAGGCCAGTCAGTCAGAGATATACATATGTACATATGTATGTATATAGTCGGATTCGGAGGAGGGGTGGGCAGGAGCGAGGCCCGAAAGCTTTAATCAACGCAAATGAACTGGAAAATGTATACCAAATGAGCTCATTTCCTTTGTGTTGGTGTGTGAGTGTGACCCAATGACTAAAACTGAACCAAACCCATCAACAATAAACGACCTCGTGGCCATTTAACCCTTTGGTTAGCCGCTTTCTTTCCCACCGTGTTCTTTCCGTCCCATCCAATGCAAAACCAAAGCGAACTAAACCAAACCTACTTAAAATGCGTTTAATTTTTCAATTGCATTTCTATACACTGTCTTACCGAATTGCAGGGTATATTAGCTTTTCTTAAAATGCATCAGAGTTTTAAGCAAAAGAGTATTCATGTTGGGAGCATAGGAAATTTTTGGTTTTAGTGGTTTTTGCTCTTTTAGTTAGAGTGGGTGGGTGGGTGGTTGGTTGGTTGGTTTGTTGGTTTGGTGGGTTGAACTGGTTGAAACTTGGTTGTCAAGGCAAAAAAAAAACAAAATAAACTGGTTGTGGAGCAACAGCAAAAAAGAGTCAAGCCGTTCTCCTCCTTTTTTCGATTCTTTGGCTAAGCGCCAAGAAAGAAAAACTTTACATTTTCCTTTTTTAGAGTTTTTTTTTTTTTTTGGCTTGTGCGCTGCTATAAATAGAGTGAAAACTGCTCCTTACAAAAATCAGGCTATGCTTTTTTTTTTTTGAACTTAATTCCATAAATTTAAAGACGCCAAGAAGCCAAAAAGAAGTGGAGAAGTGGGAAGAAATGGGAATTGGAAGATTGGGAGAGAAAGTATAGAGAAGGGCCTCTTTGCTGTTAACTGGTTTATCTCATCAAAGCCATTGTCAAATATTGGCCCAATGCTTTTTTTGTGTGTGCAGTCGACCAACAAAGCAACTAACTAATAATGACAACAAAGTCAACAACAATGACAAACTTTAACCACACTCTATACCAAAACACAATGAGCGATAATAGTTAATAATAGTCATAAATGTAATATGATAGTTAAGTAGAGTGAGACAGTGCTGGTAGAGGTAAGTAGAAATGGCCCAAATAAATCCAGATCTAGGCCAAAAGTCTTCCAAATGCAATGGCAAATAAGCGAATATATAAATTAAATTAATGGGTTGAAGATAATATAATCTAAATAGTGTGATTAATTAAGATGTCACCACAATTCTCCTTGTTTTTTGTTCTTCCTTTTTCCTTTTATTTTGTCAAAACACATGGTGATGGCATGGAGGGAGAAGGGGCTCCTGCGTAATCGTATACACAACCTTGGACTATAGCCCCATCACTCCCCATGCACAGCAAGAGAGAGAGAGAGAGAGCATTGAAGTAAAATGAAAGAGAATGTGTGAAATCATACAAAGAAGGGTCATTTATTATGCCTGATTATATATATAACATCAAAGTTCCCACCAACAAACAGAGGAAAATACCTGTTTTACTTTGTATTCCTATTGACACTGGCAGTGACTAACTAATTACACTAAAGAAGAAGAAATTTACAAATCATCAACTATAAACAATTGAAAAATTAATTCGAGTGGATAAATAAAGCACTTATTGATATGATTGAATGTATCTAAAGACTTAAAAGATTCTGTAAAATTTATGAAAATGTATTTTTAAAAAAGAATTTAGAGTTTTAATTCAAGTGATTCTTGTAATGTCGTAACCAGATCTAAAGGATCTAATCCAGCTTTCGGGAGGTTCTCCTGCATTTATAATTGTAACCAACAGCTGATTAATTTAGCATATCAAACGAAACAAACCTAGCCAGCTTAGGCCATTTTCATAAAAGAATTAACAAATCTGTCCCCGGAATTGATGGTTTTGGATACAAATTCGGACAGCTGCTTTCACTCAAACGTGACGCTTCCAAAGCTAATTTATCAAAAGTTTTTCAGCTGCTCCACATATACATACATATAAGAAGCGAGTCGCATATCTACTTATTGTGAATTAAATACTTAAACGACAGTTTAACAATAAAAAAAAAAAGAGTGGCAGCAACAACAAAATGAGCAATCATTAGACAGACTATGTATACATAAACAGATAAATGTATATTACTCTTCACATCCCCACCTTAACCAGTTCCATTTCGAGTTCCACGAATAAGTTAAATGTGAATGCAAAAAAGCAGAGAAAGAGAGAGAGAGGGAGAGAAAAAAGCGTCGCGCCAGCGCACTTCCGGTGTGGGTTAGGTTTGTCGATTTGGTCGCTGCTGGTCAGTCAGGCAGTCAGTCAGTCAGTCAATATAATTGTTATAATGTGCGTGCCAGTGATGATCATTTGAATATTATCAAATATATTACGTATACGTATATGTCTATACCATCCATTTATGTATGTCTACCCTTGTAGCAAGCCTTCTAAGCCTTTCTGGAAACGGTTTTGTACCTCTGACAATTTAATTTCCGCACATTCATTCATTCCCATGAATCCAATAAAACGGAGCACCAAATATGAATCTTTGTTGCATCACACACACCACACACACACACTCAAAATTTACATATACCATGAAATGGTATATAGAGAAATCATTTAGTAATTTCATTTCACTTTCTTGTTTGTCTCTATCTCTAGTTATTTTTGTATTTCCGACGTCATGAAAACAAAATAAGGTATAAACAATTGCGGGTCGGTATTTTCCAATTTCAGGTTAATGAATTCTTTGCTGAAATTGTAAGTTGAAACTATCTAGCAATTTTGCGTTTGTGGAAAAAATTATTAGAATTTATCTCTGAGTTTGTTTAATTGGTATTAAAAGTCTCCAATTAGGATCAGGTTAAAGGCCATATAGACCTTTCTATATTATTTATTTCGAATTTATAAACATACTTAACCTGTTGAATAAAAAAAATGTCTATTGGCTAATTTAAAATTTGTCGGATTTTTAGAGAAACTTAAACTGTGATTTGTCGGCTATTTAAAGACTTGTTAGCAAACCTTTTGCGCTCATTAAGTCAAAAAAAAAAAGTTTACTTTATTGAAATTTCATTTTTAATGAAATTTCTGTGGTTACTTTTGTTATAAATACTCATCATAAAAATGGTATACAATTGAGTTTGTTTGTTAGTATTTAATCTCTTTCTTTTGCTGGAATTACACATTTTTATTTGTTGTTGTTTGCTTATTTGTTGTGTGTGTGTGTGTGCGTTTTGTGGCACCCACTTGAGAGAAACAGTTTTTCGAGCACACTCAAAAGCAACTTGTTGTTGCTTGATGCCTCATTATGCTTCTCACTCGCCGAGGTTCAGGTGGGTGGGTGGAGGAAGTGGTGGTGGTGCTGCTGGTGGCAATTGAAGAGCAAATTTTGCATGAAATTAAGTATTTGAATGAGTGTGCCAGCAGCTTCCTTCCAACCAACCAACACACCACCTACTCACACACACACTACAGACACATTTTCGTTATTATTTTTATTTTTGTTCGTCTTCCAAATCCAAGCCTTTTGTTAACTGAATTTAACTCAATTGAATAAATCGTTATGAATGAATTTGTTTATTTCTTATCTTTAGTTTAGCCAGATAGCTTGAAATTTATGTGAACGGGTAGGTGAAATGGATATTTGGTTGGTTGTAAGGATAAAGATTTTGGGTCCTGTTTTTTTTTTTGCTTTTGTCCTTAACACCTGCTTTGCAAATGCCTCTTAAACTGCCAAGTGGCCAATTTACGAGTGTCATCTAACTGTTTGGACTTGTGCCAACTCTTTAAGCGGCTTACAAACTAATGTACATACATACATATATGTAGAGAGTTATGTATGTGTCTATGTGCTTGTGCGTTTTTATTTTCAAAAGGAAATTTCTTTAGTTAATATTTGTTGTTTAGTTAGTTACAAGAAATCTACCAAATGAACAATTTAAGCCGGAAATTATGAAATCCTTTCCCATAATAAAGACTATTACATGTCATATATGTACATCCATACATACATACATATCTCTGTGTACATATGTTAAACATTCTGTTGTGTGCAATGTGGCGTATGTGTAATTTCTTTTTTTTGCGCAAAGAAATGCAATATTTATTTGTTTCCTCTTTTTTTGCTGATGATGATGCCTCAATTAAAATGCCAAAAGCAGGCAGCAACGTTAACCCAATTTCCAACAGCTGTTTGAGAACATTTTCCAACTCGCAACCTGCCATTAATCGATATGGAGTATATATGTATGTATATACATACATATACATATGTCTGCCTACAATTGTGATTTATGCGAGTTAATTGAAAACAAGAGAATGACATGTGTAATATTCCCCCATACGAATTGGCATCCCATTCCTCCTCTTGCCCGCCTTCCTACCAAGGCATTTCTATGGCCTGCCTGAACCGAACGTACATTGACATCTCTCTGACGTTGACTGCGACTCTTTTGAGGCTCCTCCACTCCTCCACTGATCCCCCACGCACAACTCTGTTTTTTTGTCGATAATTAAATGCAATCGAACGTTTCTTTCAACATTTTCTCTGTGGCATTTATTGTTGGGTATGTCTGTCGGTCGGTCGGTGGGTCGGTCGCTGCCTGACGCCGCCGCCACTTGGATTGACATTGATAATTCTCATGTTTATCTTATCTTTATGGCAATTGCTGTTGCTGTTGTGGTCGATTATCTTGATAAATTACGACGCTCGTGACATCCAAAACCCTGTTGCTCGGAATTATAACCTTTTTTTCTGTTTTTTTTTTTTTATATTGGTTTGCGTATAAAATTTTTGCAATGTGTATCAGTTTCCATTAACTTAAACATCCCAAAAGCCAAATGAATCTATCTAAAGCCCTTAAGTATTATCAAATTTAGCTAATAGTGCTAGAAAAACTTATTAAAAGAACACATAATACGACCAACTCTTATCAAAAACGAATTTCACTTTACGCTTGAGAATTTTAATAATTGTTTCACACATACTAGTCTTGATTTATGACTAAAACTTGAAATTTTCTTGTGAAGGAAAATTTCTTACTCAAAAAAAAGAACACAAAAAAAATACTATTTAAGTGATTATTTTGTGATTGGATTTTCTATTTATAGATTATCTTGAATCTTGCTACCCCAACAAATTTTCCCATTCCCATAACAAAATTCTTAAGAAAAAGAAACTCAGTGTCACATTTTGTTTTAAATAAGTTAATAAAGAATGGCAAGTATACTATTCATGACTTAAGCTCTGAGTGTATTACCAAAACAAATTAAAGCACTTTGTACCTAAGTATTAGGTTTTGCTTGCCTCTTTCTAGCTTCAGGAAAATGAACATATGTATAACCAATATAAATTGAAGAATTCGTTTTAAATATTGCTCAATCAGATGGATTAATATGGATTAGCTACCTTTTAATTTCCATAATGTATTTATTGATTAGAGCCTATTTAAGCCCTTTTGGAATGTGGGTTATAATAAGCCTTTTGTATTCTACTTTTAGCTGATTTATAAATAAACAACAATAAAAAAATTTAATTTAATTTACAATTTACGCATCATTTAAGTTTTACCTAGAGTGTGTGTGTGTGTGTGTGTGTGGTGTATGTACTCTCCTGCCTGCCTCAGTTCAGTGAATTGCAAATCCTTTGTTCTCTCTCCTCTGCGAGGTAGATTCATCAGAGTGCCGCCTCTGTCTCTGCCTGCTCTGTCAGTGTTGATATTTATGATTCACTGCATCATTTTCAGTGTTTCGAATGTTTTGAGTGAGTTTCCTGAGTTTCGTGTGACTGAGTTCCCCTCTCTTTTTCTCTCCCTCTCTCTCTATTTATGTTTTAATATTTTTAGGGCCCTTTTTGCTATTTCAGTGCCCAAATATGTCACAACAATGACAGCATTCACTTAAGGCCCAAATACCTGGAATGGGTAATGTTTATTTATAATGCCTTGCATCATCTCGTGATGATCATCATCATCATCATCATCATTATCATCACCTGCAGATAATTGTTTAGCTAGATATCTTATAATTGTTATTGTTGCAGCAGCAGGCAGGCATCATGACATTCTTGTGAAAAACAAAAGTGATTTACCTCTAGCCAACACTCGTTTCTTTCCCTATTTTTTTCTGCTTTATATAACAAAGCCAATGATCGCATGTGAGTCAGAGCCCAGCGTCAGACGAGTCAGAGTCAGAGGCGAGCAAAGCTCTGGGAGTCGAGACGTCAACATATTTCAAAGAGTTTTGCAATACGCAAACATATGTTCTTGTCGTTGGTTTTTTTTCGCTGATATCAGACTCAGTGGATGGATTGATGGATCCATCATTATATATGTAAGTTTTCGTCAGCGGAAGACACTTTAGGAAATCAACAAGCAGTAGCTGTGGCAGTAGCAGCCCCAGCAAGGGCAAAAGGCAAATTAGTATTATGAAATATTAATGATTATGTTGTAGACCGATCCCTCTCCACCCCTCCACTTACTTCGCCTATATACTATGGGAATGTGGTTTAGCTGGCGCTGACGTCGCCAGTTTGTCATCCAAGCGGGGCGTCCAAGTGTCTGTGAGTGTCTGTTCTCCCCCCCTCCATCACTCCATTGAGCGAGTGTATTTTTCTGGTTTATTCAACAAGAAATTATGAGAAATTAATAAGAATTATTCGGTTACGAGGCATTGGTCGAGGTGACGGCGATTTCATTCATAGAGGATAGTTCAACGTGACTGGCATACAAATTTAAATTTCAGATTTAATGATGATGCAAGTCTACAGAAATTAGAATACAGCGAGAGGGAAAATTGCAGTCAGTCATTTGCTGTTGTTGTTGTTATTGTCGCAGTGGTTATTTTCCCTTTGCCACAGAATAACCTTTTTGTTTGTGGCATCCACACAAAAGCATTTTATGCATTCGTTTGTATATGTATAAGTATGTATGTATATGCAATGGCCAGCACCCCATCCACCCACACTTTTTTTCTGTATCATCATCATGGATGGAGCTAAGTTTAAAGTGTTTTTTTTTTTGTTGTATCGCACGTCACGCGTTTTCATTGTGGGCGAAAGTCCATGGCGCTTGTACTTGTTGGATAAGCAGCAATGTCGCCCTATAGACTATAGCTACATATATGTACATACATATGTATGTAGACTTGAGGAGAGAAAGAGAAGTTAATATACACATATGTTATTCGTGTTTTTCATTGGCCAAATTGGCATTGCTTAAATATTCAGTTCATAAGCGCAATATAGAATTGACATTTTCTAGATGATTTTTCTTTGCTGTTTATTCAACGAAAAGTGAAGTTATGTAGGCTTTGCGATTCTTTTTTCGCTTTATTTAGCTGCGATTCCCAACTAGTTTTAGCGTTGAAGACATGTTATGGCCACAACTCTTTAATTCTAGCATTCTGCTGATGATAGAACTGTGTTTTTCTTGAAATAGCTATACAGACAAACTGCTCACGTTTTGGTGTTGCCTTTGAAATAATCTTATTTTTGAAAATTGACCTCGAGACGGCTTAAATACAAGGTTCGACTTGCAGTTATGACCTTTTCGCTACCTTTTTGGCAGTTTTCAAAATCATTTTGAAAAGAATAAGCAATCATATGTATGTAAAATATTCACACTGGAATAATTCTCTTTCAGAATATTACAACAATGGAATATAAAACAATTTATGCTTTTCTTTTAATAAACAAAACGAACGAAGTTATATACCCAATAAATATGTATTAAATAAAATACTTGAAACCCTCTATTATATTCTTTGCTCCTTAGAAAACTAAATACGTCAAGCTTCCTTTAAAAAGGATCTCGATTTCTTTGTAGAAAAAAGGTCTATAATGTTTGAAACGTTTGGCAAGAAAAGCCCAAAGTCCAGGCAGCTAGTAATCCATTGTAAAACAGATTTAAAATTTCCTAAGTTAAATTTGTTAAAAATAATAATATGAATTTGTCATCAAATTATGAATAATTCTTGTGGATACGATAACAAGAAACAGAAAAATGGTTATGACTATTCCTATTTGATTACGCTTAAGATTAATAATTAAATTTAAAATTAATAAGTAATCATTTTTCAAAAGCTAGTACAACTTTTCTTCTTTTTCCATATGAAGTATACTATTTCACATGCTTAATAAGGATAACAAAATATGTTTATCTAGGCTTGATATATTTACGTTTTTTTCAGTCTCTTGCCATTTGCATCATCAAAGCATTCGTTATATCCAATTCCAAGGCGAAGGGGGAAAATCGGTTTTGGGTAACATAATATCTTGGGATCTTGAAACAGGATCCTCCCCCAACCCAAATGTCTGATTAGAGATCAATAAAGTGTGTAATATATTTGAGAAATATTACATTTCTCACGTATTACGTATACGCTTCGTATGGTAGCAGAACGACATGCGACCGACCTCCATGGAAACAAAAGAAAGGCAATAACGTATGTACTGACGCTTTGGAGTACTAATGTGCATTTAAACTGACGTCCATGATGTACTACAAGTGTCCAAGTGTCAAAATGAACATTTAATACCAAACCAGAGACCAAGCGAATGGGCGAATGGGTGTCCATTTGAGGAGGATGATAATAATGATCAGTTAGTACATTGTCCGAGTTGTGTGTGTGCCGTTTGTGCAGTGTTGCATTTCCGCATTACGCTAGTAATTTCATTTTCAATTAA
The DNA here is from genome assembly GCF_018902025.1 of Drosophila willistoni. NCBI lineage: Eukaryota > Metazoa > Arthropoda > Insecta > Diptera > Drosophilidae > Drosophila > Drosophila willistoni. Next base: position 804,029 of record NW_025814056.1, read on the forward strand.
AAGCACTTCGTTTACTGCTTCTTAAACGTGTGTGTGTGAGAGTGTGTGTGCCAGAGATGTGCAAAACTTAATTAGCTATTCATGTGCACTCTCGCGGTCTGTTTAGTTGAAATAAATGAAAACTCTGTAGGCAAAAGAGAGGTCTACCAACAGTCCGACCACATTAAAGTGTTAATTAAAAAATAAAAGAAAAAGAAAATGACTAGAAACATTTGCAACATGAAAAACGGTTTTTTCCCACTCTCTTAGTCTCAGAGGCAGACTCTGCCTGGATTTTTTTATATTTTTTTCTTCATCATAAAAGTCATGCAAGTTCAAGTTTGCTGCTCTTATCGGTGTGATGTGGTGGCTGGGAGTGGTGGGAGGCATAGGGGGGGTGGTGGCAAAGTTTTCCCTGGTAAATGCCAAAAACACAGAAAAACAGGCAAACAGACAGACAGTCAGCACGTGCTAGTGGCAAATGGAGCAGAGCAGCCTCAGAGGATAAAGACGAAAGAAGACTCGTTTCCTGTGTGGACAAAATGCAAACACAAGGCTTTCCACCTTCATGCGTCTTTTGTTTCACCGGCAAACACTTGGCCATATGTGACGACGACAACGAACCCGATGTATGTATGGATGGGGTGTAGTGCCTGCAAAATCTGTGCGATGCACACCCGAGACTCTCTCTCTCTGTCTCTTTCCCCCTCTCTGTGTGTTGGCAAGAATGTCCTTAGAGAGTCAGTGGCGTAAACGGGACAATGCCAAGGCAAAGGCAACTGCAAGGAAGGGCGCAATGCCTTTGCCGTTTGCTCTGCTTGCAATGTTTACAATGTTGTTTGCGCACATTAAACAGTCAGGCCAGGGCCCAGAAGAGACACTTTCAAACAGTCTTGAAAAATGTCATCATGTTGAAAATAAAAAGATACCCAAGCAGCTGTCTCTAGTCCATATGGATGGATAGCTGAATGAATGAATGAATGAATGGACGATGCCTTGCAGCTGCTGCCAAGGACAAAAAACTTGACTTACAAACAGGTGTAAATTATGTAGAGTGAAAAGAGAAGAAAGAATTGCGAAAACAAAACTAAAGAGCGTTGCAATGTTTGTTTGTTTGTACAACAGACAGTTGCACTCGAAAGAGTCTTCCCCATCCAGCTGCTACTGCTGCCCCTCCTTCTGCTCGGCCCTAACAGAGAGTGTGAACCTGTGGGTGGATGTGGCTTTTGAGGCGTGTGTATAAGCGTGGGGCAGGAAACCAGAGGTAGACGACGTCTGGATGGATGGATAAATGGACGGAGAAGTGTGTTTATATGATGTTCGCTTGGATATGCGCAGCAATTTAATTATAAACACACAACACGTGCTGGCCCATTACATTTCATACACTCACACCCTCACACAAAAGTGAAGAAAGAGGTGTGCAAACCAAAAATAACCGCACACACACACACACACACAAAATCCTCTAGAGTAGGGGTCACCTAAAAAAAGGTTTCTTCTACTTGTGTAATTCCTTAACAAAATTTATGCCAATGTTTCTGTAATCGGTTAGACACGCGACTACCCCTCTTGGGGGTATTATACATATAATTAAGGTGTTGCTGACCAAAAAACAAAACTAAATAAAAACACCACACACACGCTATAAGAAGAAGAAGACGACGACTTCATCAAGTGGGTGGAGCCAATTGGGCCCCCAGACATTGTTGCCTAACAAATTTTAGGTGATCTTACCTTTGGGTCTGGCCTGGTCATTAGCAAAATATGCCTAAAGCTAATACGCTAAGAGTCAAGAGTCTCGACTCTAACTAACTAACAAAATAGTAGAACTAGAATCAATTTATTTACGAAATAAAATTAAAAATAAAAGAGCCATCAGCAATAGAATTACCTAATAATAAAAACTAATAGACATTATATTTATATTAATCATATAGTTATCACTAATAGGATTTGAAATTTCAAATATATTGATTATGGTTTTTGCTGATTGATTACTTCAATTTATCAATGTAAAAGACACAATTGTAAAACGGACAAATTATTTAGACAAATTTATTTAATAAATAAATAAAACGAGTAAATATTTTAGTTTATATAAAATCTTTCTCGATTATAGATATTATATTAATTTACTAGCTAGCAGATTAGATTTAATTGAAAAGTATTTCAAGCTAATCGATTTGTTAAAATGAATGAATTGTTTATGCCTATGAATCAGTTAGTTAAATACTATTTACAGGCCGAGTGGCTGGGGGATGTTGGAAGAGGGAGTCAATCTAAAAACAAGTTTTGAATTCTATACTTGAGACTTGTCTAAATGGATTACTCATTTTGTTAGAATTTCAAATGGTTAAATTATAAACTTACCCGGGCAACAAATTCGAATACCAATTCCGCATAGACGAATGTGTGTTTTTGTTTCTTTGACCCAGTTTGAACCTGCAAAAAATGGGTAAAAAGTGTTTGAAAATTATATTTACTCTCTTGTTATTAGTGTGGGGTCACTTAAAAGTATTAACAAAAGCAAAAATCAAAACGCCTCAATTGGAAATAATCAACGCCATTTGTTGATTGCCATTTATACACAGTCTCTCTCTCTTTCTCTCTCTCTGTCTCTTTCTCTCTGTGTATGTGTGTATATGAAAGTAAATTAAACATTAAAAATAATGAAAAAAAAACAGAGAATGAACTTTTGAAAACATGCAATGACCGTACTGAAGTGAATTGGACTAGAGAGTGGAGTGGTCAGTTGGTTCGTTAGCTTCATTTTGATCATAGAGTTTCGATAAAAATCGCTACGCCGGTCAATGTACGAGAACCTCCGGTTCCTCTGGTTCGTCTCCGGCTCCCGGTTTGCTGATGGTTATTGTTGCATGTGGCATAGAAATAACCACAAAAGCCTACACCGCCGCCTTCTGTTTAGTTCAGTTCAGTTCAGTTCAGAGAACTGACCATTTATATATTGTGCTCGCATGCCAAACTCACATTTTGCTTGCAAACTCTAACTAACTCACTAACTAACTAATATATACATATATTTATTGACCAACTTTTGTGTTTTCTTTCTTTTACAGGGCGCCGGCAAGGAGATACGTGAAGCCATTGCCGATCCCTCACCAGAAGTTACAGGCAAGGCCTGGTCCGCTGTATTGCCATTGGTTACCAAGCTGAAACGTTGCTATGAGCACTCCATGAATCTGGATAAAATAGTGCCCAAATTGTTGGGTCAACTGGTTGGTGGCAAATTGAATCCAACGCAGCATTTGGAGACACAGCAAGCGTTGGTCAAACAGCTGGCCGAGATCTTAGAATTTGTATTGAAATTCGATGAGTACAAGGTGAGTTAGTTAGTTACATAAAGATGCGGGTAGGAGAAGGAGGAGGTGTATTCACAATCACCGCAACCACAACCAGGTGGAAGTAGTCTCGGATGTCTCTTTCCCTGAGTGTGTGTGTGTGTGTTACATGTCTTTGTCCATATTTGGTTGGAACGACGCCCACCAAAAGTGAATAAAAGAAATAAAAAGAGAGCGTGGGTCAGAATGTCTTTTTTTTTTGTTTTACTGTTGGCTTGGTTTTGCCAGGAACGGATCAAAAAATACGAGGTTATTAAGTCCAATATATAGCAATACTTTTTATTTCACTCATATTTCAAAAAATGGAATTTGGATATTTTCAAACTGTAAAAAGGAGTTTTCTGTAAAAGCCTACAAATACTTTTGGGTTAATTTCTTGAGGCGCCTTCTAACCAAAACGAAGAGACTCCTGCCCTGGTTGTGGTTGTTCTGAATGTGTATGTGTGGGAGGAGGGGCAAACCAAATGCACATATGTATGTGTGTAGCCAAAACCAAGTCCATGCCAACTCATGGCGCGCGTGGTTGCATTTTTAATTGACTGACTGTCGAGCGCGTGCTGCGGCTCATTGATGGAAAAATCTTTGCTTGCTGCTGATACAGTAAAGACTCATTAACATTTACACATGAGAGCCATTTAAATGGCCGGGGAGTCCAACAAACAAACCAACCAACCAACCAACCAACCAAACGTTTGCCAATGCTTGGTTGAACACGCAAAGCAATCAGAAATTTATGCCTGGATGAAGCTGTTTGAGTTACCACAAACGGAATGACCCACAAAGTGGGTTAAATTTCATCTGAATTCATCCCCTTCTATCTCTTTCTGAGTGTGTCTCCCTCTCTCTAAGTCGTTGTATTTGAACATATTTAAATATGTCAGTTTATTGACTGGTTCCTCCAAACAAATCGATTAATGGTTATGGCAAATCTCTCTGTGAATCGAGCATTTCCCATGGCTCGTTTCCGTTTTTTAGTTATAGTAAAACTGAAGAGGAAGTACTATGGAGGTATATACATACATACATACAAACATATATACTAGAGAACAAGTAGGGCAAGAGGCAATATCATCTATGCCTCCCTCTGTCCCTTCTCTCAATGGTGTTGCAAATGATGTTGAAGGCAATGATGATGATGATGATGGTGCAAATTGCACGTTCATTGTGTATCAAAGTGTCAGCTACTTCACCCTAGCTAGCTAGTTCTACACCTCGCCATTATATATGTACATATAATGTATAAGTATGCACATCATGAGTATGAGTATTAAATGGCAACAGTGGCGTATCCACAAGGAGGCAGCCGGTATTTACCACAGGGCGTATGAATATATAAATTTTTAACTCGTACGATTTTTTTGGCTTTCTTAGGCATTCTTTTTAAAATAATAATGAATTTTATCAATCTGACTACATTAGAAATCATATATTGTGTGTTTTTTAAAGTAAAGAAAGTTTTACCAATTCCGAACGCTTCCCTTAATCAAATTGAAGTAGCCCCTTCTATGCTTTTTGTGGCAAATTCAAAACGTGACTTTAAACTATTAGGTACTTCCGTTTTGATTCCATGTTTCTATTTCCCTCTCTTTCTCCTCTTGCTTACTTTTTACAAAAGCACCGCAAAGTATGCTACACAATTTTCCCATTGACTTTGCTTGTCGAACCGCCGCCGCCGCCTCCGCCGCTTCGTGTAAAACGATGACAATGACAAAGGCACTTGATGCCTTTTGTTGTTCCATATCCTCCCTCCTCTATTGCTCCTCCATCCTCCTTCTCTTCGCCTATTTGCTATTACTATCTCCTGCAATCGATCTGTCTTTCTGCCTCTCAGCACGCACTGCAATTAGCCAAACTGCAGAAATTTTCTTGGCATTGTATCAAGAAATTCCAACGCATTCGTTGGATGGAGGAGGGTGGGACGACGACTTCATCAATTTAGTTCTCATTGTTGCTGTATTTTTATTGAATAAAATTAGACTATTTAATGTGGCATTTATTTCGTTTCATATATTTGGAAAATGGATGACCCAAATGCTTGGCATATTTTTAGTGTCTCATTCACTTGTCGTCGTTGTAGATTGGTCGCAAACGTTGCGGATATTTACGCACATAGTTGGCATAATGTTGTAAATATTTGGCTATATACTCTTGTTGACTTAATGCCTGAGGCTGCTGTTGTTGCGGTTGTATGAAGTTGCGGTTGTAATTCTTGTAATTTGTGGCCAAAGAACGACTACCGCCTATGTGGACGATTTGCTCTTCATCCTCCTGCTGCTGCTCCAAACGACGACGTGCTTCACTTGGCACTAATTCTGATTGATGCGAGGATGATGTTGTGGCTTCTATTGGTGCTGGTGTTGCTGTTGGTCTTGGCACTGGCTGATAAAAGTAACCAGGAACATAGCCTGACACATTGTCGTAATTATGATTGGCAGCACGTGTTGGGATTGGGATTGGCCTGGGTGGTGGTGGTGCTCTTGGGTCTACCCCCCAAATGGAGTGCTGTTGCCTTCTATCTGCTGCTGATAATGATGATGAATCTATAGGAGTTTGATACTGTTGTTCCAAATAGTTATTCGCATTGTCACTGACCACAATTGGGGCACCTGACCAAATGGATTGAGCTGCCGCTTCATATTGTTGTTGTTGTTGTTGTTGTTGTTGCTGCTGCTGTTGCAGTTGCTGCTGTTGTTGTTGGGCATATATGAGCTCATATTGATTTAGATTATGGCCATAAGCCTGTTGATTGCCATATAGTGATGCATATTGACCAAGGCATGATGAATTCATCATTAACACTAACCCAATTGATAGATGCTATATATAGAAAATATCATTAAATGAATGATTAATCATCACGATCGAGAGACACTCACCACCCAACTGGGTCCGCTTTTGTTAGTCCGTTGTGTTTGAAGTTGCATTTCTGACTGTTCAGAACGATTTATGCTAATAACGTATTTATATAAAGCCCCAGCCCCAACTATGCTGTTTCACCCCCACGATAGAGCTAGACCTAGAAAGAGAGAGAGAGAGAGAGATACAGAGCGCTTTGTTTTCAAGGTGAATGATGAGCAAGACTCAAAACTTCAAGTAAGACTCAACTCAATTTAAATTAAATGACAGCAACGTCGGCAAGTCTCTTACATGTTTGAATATTTTCTCACGCACGGCGCTAGTCCAGCCCTGACAGTTAAAATGCTGCTGCTATTTGGTTTTTGGGCCTGCCACACAAATTGGAAAACTAAGTAAATTGCGGTGTCACGTACTACGACGGCGACGACGACATAGGTAATTAGATTTTACAAGTCTCAACTTAATTAAAGATAAACATTGCCAACCAAAACAATTGGCAAACTTTTGCAGTGTTGCACAGATGCATATGCAGCAACATAAGTAACCAACTACATACATACCTTTTTTTGTATTTGCTAATTTGGTTTTACAAAAGAAATGAAATTCACTGTAAATTTGGACGCATATGCAACACAAAGAATGCACCATCACGTGGCACAGGCAATTGGGATAGAAAATCGCCAGCATCGTAACAATTGTTAAATAACTCGCTAAGATATTTATTTTTCTCTTGCTGACTGGCCGTAGCCATGCATGTGGTATTATATGTTAGATGCTATAGGGCCAAAAAGAAGGAGTGTTGGAAAATGTATAAAAATAATTAAGTGTTTAGTGCCTTACCAAAGTTGCCTTAATGGTGGACAAACTGAGACTGGGTGGTGGCTTATTGAATGGCTCATGATTAAATACATTTTCATTTACACATTTCAATATATAGGCTAGAATTTGATTTCTTGCTTTGGCCTCATGGACTTTTCGTTGAGTTGTTTTCAATTTGGCTATCCATGCGGTGGCCAATGATTTCTCGCGAAATTCCAATGAGCATATAGAATGTTCCAAGCGTACAATATCCTGATCAAATTCCTGATTTAGTTGATCAAGCACCTTACGATTACTGCCGCCCTCCTCTCTTACTGAATGAGAACTGGATGAACGTGATCTGCTTTTGGTTTGCCTCTCACTGTTGGATAAAGGCATTGCCATCAAGGTCTATCCAAAAAATGTTCTATTAAAGTAGAATTTAGTTTACCTATCTTCCAAGTCTGAGCTATGCATTGTTTCAATTAGTTTTTCAACGAAAGCTATAGATTTTTTAGACTTCATTGTGTTAAAATATAAAACTAACTAGATTTTTCTCGCTTGTTCTCCTTTGACAGATGAAAACACCCGCCATACAGAATGATTTTAGTTACTATAGACGCATTGTGAGCCGCCAGCGTGTGGATTCCACAGAGAATATGTTGGTCAGCACGGAGCTGGCCAATCGTATGTCATTATTCTATGCCCATGCCACACCCATGCTGAAAGTATTGAGTGAGGCGACATCGAAGTTTGTAAATGACAATGCGGACGATGTGGAGAATACAACAGAAACGTTAGGAACTATGGCCAAAGTGTGCCTGAGAATGCTGGAGAATCCGTAAGTTATCTCAAAAACCAAAATACATTTCCATAGTTAATTGTTTGTGTTTTTTGTTTTTTCTTAGCAAACTACTGCAACAGATTGAACGCGAGGAGACACAGATGCTGGTTCTTCGTGTTATGGTCGGTCTGGTCATACTCTATGATCATGTGCATCCGGTTGGTGCATTTGCACGCGGGGCCCATGTCGATGTTAAGGGATGTGTACGATTGCTGCAGGCACAGCCAGCTATTAAAGCGGAACCCCTGCTCAATGCCTTACGCTATACGACAAAACATCTGAATGAGGAGAATACGCCGAAAAATATACGCAATCTTCTCGCCGCATAATATTGAATAGGAAGCAATCAGACTGGGATCAATAAGGGTGGAGCGGAAGCAGGGGGAGAAGGGAATCTGGGTGTTTCACCTATGTATTTACTATCAGACTACCTACTACTGCTACTACCACCTACTACTACTACTACTGTATAATCCCAAAGAATGTGTTTCTTTTACAATGTGTACAATTCTTTAATGTGTAATTTTGTGTAATGATTTAAAAGTTTTTTTTATTTATGTAATTAATAGGATTCTATTTTTATTATAATTAAACAAAACGAGAAAGAATGCAAATTTTAATTACCAAGTGCGTGTGTTAGTTGTTGTTATGAAAAGAAACAGGAGGCAGTCTTTTAGTTTTATTTATCCTAAACATACATATCATATATATATATATATATATGTATATATATATATGTATATGTATAAATATATATTCAAGCATTTCTTGTATTAATTTTCAGTTTTCTAAAGCCGGCCTTCCGTGTAAAACCCAAAAAAAATATCAGCAGCAACAAAATTTAGTTAATAATCTAGCACTAATATTATGTAATAAAAAAAAAATTTTAAAAAAAACAAAAGAAAAACCCTATCAAATTAGCGCAAAATTCCCAAATTTCAACACACACACACAAACGGAGATTATAAATATTTAATAACAATTTTAAAATCAAATTTAGCTTATATATACATTTTATAATAATATATATTATGATTATTTTCACTGTTTTTTTTTTTTAATATTTTTTGTTTTGTTCGTGTACATGGGCAAAGTTGTATAATGTGTGTGAATGTAGAACAAGATGTAAAAATTATACAAATAATTCATAAATTAATTGAACACTAATAACGAAAAAAAAAGAAGGAAAATAAATAATTAGAAATGTGAATGATTTATGAAATGCCTAAGAAAAAGAAAAACCAACAACTGAACAACATGCAGAAAATCAAATGCATTTATATATTTCCACGCCGTCAAAAACTTTGATAAACGTATTTCAACAAAAAAATAAAATAAAATACTATAAAACAAAAACTTAGGACGAGCTCTAAAGAATATGGTGGAAAATAGCTGCGCAATAATATTAACTTTTAAGATTTATACAAATAGAAATTTAAAAATTTGCTAAAAGAAAGAAAAAACAGTTAATAATGCATACAATTTGTACCAAAAACAAAAATATATATATGTATATATATATACATACATATATATATATATATATATATATACACAAACTATGTGAAGATTTATATATGTATATGTATATGCAATAAGGGCAGCAGGAAAAGAAGGATTGAATTGAGAATTCTGAATGAGAATAAATATCAAACAAGATCATAAACAAAATCTAATGAAAATATTAAGGCTGTGCTTCTTATAAAAAGTCGTGGGCGGGGGGAAAACATACGTGATACGTGATGTGGATACTAAATTAAAGTGTATTGCAAATTTTGAACTTCAACAAAATGTTGCTTAAACTGGGCCAAAAGCTGCCATTGCCTCTTATAGGTTTGACAGTCAATTACGGAAGTCAATGTCGCTGGTTTTAATTGTTATTTGCGCTGTTCGATTTGTTAACTTTTGCTGGAAAAATATGCAGTTTTTATTATACATACTGATTGATCCAAAAAAAATTATTTATAAAACTAAAAAATTAGAATTAATTAGAAATTACCGTTTTACACCTTTGCATGACATAAAGACCTAAACTTTCCTTATTTATCCTTTGTTCTATCTAAATCCTAGGATAATAATTTCTATTTCTAAGTAAGTTGTCTCGCCGACTTGGGTATACCATACACCAGGTGAAACAAATATTTAAAATTTCGAAAACCAAATGCATGTTTTAACAAGCCTCATACTATATGCTATCTCGCTCACTCTACAAACACACGAGCACCCTTGCGCCGTCACTAGCCAACGGCCAATTCTGTCCTTATGGATCGAGTATCAAAATACGTTCATACGCATATTTTGCATGTTCTAGTCCGATTTCAATAAAATTTGGTAGAAAAAGATAAGATTAATTAGTCTGTTAAATTTGATTGCGATGGTCAAAAAACTGCAAGAGCCAATCGGTTTTTTCTAAATTATGGAGGCGGAAGTGGGCGTGGCAACATATTAAAATATATATATTCTGCGCGCATGCTAAGCCAGTACACATACTAAATTTGATGTCTTTAGCTTTGTTACTTTTCGAGAAAATCAGTTTTGTTTAATTTGGGGAGACGGAAATGGGCGTGGCAAAATTTTTAAGTAGTCAATATCTGTGCGTCTATTAAGTTAGTTTACATACCAAATTTAATGTCGGTAGCTTTCATAGTTTTTAAGAAAATCAGTTTTATGTAAATTCCGGGGGCGGAAGGGGGCGTGGCAAAAAGTTGGAACAATTATTTTCTGAGCGCTAACTAAACGAGTATATAAATCAAATTTGATGTCTCCAGTTTTATGTAAATTCTGGGGACGTAAGGGGGTATGGCCAAAAATCCAATTAACTCTATATATTTACATACCACACGAGTCTACATACCAAATTTGGTGGCTCTAGCTCCTATAGTCTCCGAGATCTGCGTGTTCATACAGACGGACGGACCATTTCACCCTATGGGTGTATGGTATAAAATATTCGAAATTTCAGTGCCAGTGAACAGTGAACAAACAATGTTTTAAATTTTTCTTATGCGTTTAGGTAAAAGATATTTTGTTGATTTGGAGTGCAGATTTTTTTCTCACTTCAAGGCAAACAGTTGTCAATAGATTTTTTTTTAAATCTTAAAACAGCAAAGTGTATTATTTGAATCATCTTGATTTAAGAGTTAAGATTTGTTTCTTTAGACCAAATTAATAAATTATTTTTCGATGAATTGTCACAAAGTAAGAGAAATTGTAAAATTGTAAAACAATAATTGTTGACCAAAAGTATCTATTCGGGTGAACTTCGATAATTCAAGTCTTTTGAATTTTTAATCTATAACAAGTTTTACCCTTTTTTAACATCATTCACTTCAATGCTTAAGAAATATTTTAAACATTTCTATTCATCGAAAATTTTTTAATTTAAAGTCTTCTATCTATTTTCGACTTCAATCGCTTATAACTCATTTAGTTCAATTCAATGCCTTTCAATACATATATTGAATGACAGGATAATATGTTGCAGTATAATACGGTTGGATCAACTTTGGTCTTTGTATGGAGAGAAATCCCCATCAAAGACAACAGTTGATGGCTGGTTTGCAGAACTTAATCGTAATCGTAGTAGTTGAGTTAAAGAATTAATCAGTTTTAAATTTGGTTTTTCAACTATTGCTTCTTTATTTCAAATGTACAAATGTAAAATGAACTGGAGGCGGGCATTGGCTCCAATTTGCTTAAGGCATGTTGTATTGATAGACGATAATGTCTAACCACAGCAAGCAACCTCGCCATCCTTGTTGGAAGTAGCACCGCCGGCAGTAATGTCAACTCCCAGGCTGCGTACGACATTGTGATGGTCATGATGAGAATGTCCTTGCATTGGCAATTGATCTTCAGCGATCGGTGATGCTTTAATTTGTCAAAAGAGGAATTAGTAAGTATTTTCTTGTTGCCTGCTACTACTAAAGCTTACCCGTGGCCACAAAGAAGGCGATGCTCAGGATAAGGGCGCACACGAGATAGAACTTCATGTTGATGGCTTTTCGTTTGTTGTTTGTTTTGTGTTGTTGTTGATTGGAGTACAAAATACTTCTGATGCTTAGGGTCAGCAATTTGGCAGTATTTATACAGGCCAAACACACAGAAAGTGGGAGAGATTACGTATCGATGTCGTCGTCTGTTGGTGCGCTGGCTAATTTCCTAGTTAGCGATAAGCGAGCAATTTAATTAGGCTTTAAAACAGTTGGTGTTACACAACGTCTGAGTGGGTGACCACAGTTGTTTTAGTGCTAATTGAGCAGATTTTAATTTGAATGTTATTTATTTAAATTGGGTTTTGGTTTTTTGGGTTGATTTGGCAGCAAAAGATTTGAGTGCCCATAACAAAACATAAGTAAACGGAACAAATGAACAAAAATGAAAACATGTTTAACAATTGTTAGTTTTGTTTGTACATAGTGAGCTTCTATATAATTTAACCAAATTTGTTTAAGGAGGTACGTTATATGTATTCATATATCTATGTAGATTTCCTGCATAAAAACTAGGGTGTCCGAAATAACATAATCATAAGGTGTGGAAAGGTTTACGGGAAGGTTTTTTTTGGGGATCAGGTGAAATTATTATTAAATTATATGATTTGATTGATTGTCTTTGCTCGCACAGCGGCTTCATGTGCTGTTATTATTGCTTTGGCGTGGTTTTAATATCAATTTCCCCGTATCATCACAGCTCATATTAAAGTCACCCAGAACGGTGCGTGTCCTAGATGTGATGATCTGTGGGGCAATCACTAGTTTCTGGATGCCAATAATGAAGAGAACAACTGAGAGGAGGGAGAAGAATACATCATTACATACAATTACATGAACTCATTAGTTTAAGAGTTATGCAGTTTCTTTTGAACCATTCTTACTTAATGTCACAGTGGCCAATGTGAATATTGGATGTATCCATAGGGATTCGGTTAGTGGAACGACTGTTGTACGTGGATCTCTTAGCCAGTACCATGCACTAATAGCCGTACAAACAGACATTGCTGACAATATAACTGCAATTGATTGTGTGTGTGTGTGTGTGTGATTAGGCAATTGCCAATAAATCTATATGAATATTCAGGTACTCACTGCGCCAACGGAATGTTGAAGGCCTATATGATGAAACCACTTCAGTGAGACGACGCTCAAATGATTTTAGATCTAAACAACAATATATGGAAAGAGCGCAACCGAAGAAAGAAACAAGGATAAGGATTAGAAGAAAAAAGAGAAAAAGAAAAACATTGGCACAGCCGGTACGTTTGCTGGTTGTGTTGTTGTTGTTGCTGTTGTAATATGGTTTGGATGGATTCATACCTTCGCAAGCCGATGGTTCCATTGCAGCAATTTCTTCAATCTCGTGAATGTCCAGCTTATAGAATTTTTTATTTTAAAATGTATTTTCTAGGATTTTGATTTGAAGACTAAACATAGTATTGTTTTTATGTTTGACAGAGATAGCAAATGAGTCAATTGGGGTTGCCAGAGCAATTAAAATCGATATACATACAAATCAAAAATGATAATAATCGAATGCACTGGGAATTAAGTCAAGTGGCAACTCGCTGCTCCTGCGAATTGTGTACAAAAGTGGCAGCACTCTCAAAAAAGGCGGTCGGTCTGTTGATTAAAAACATTTAATTATTGGCATTTTATTGCCAAATTAATTGCAAAATGAGTAATGCCAAAGTGCCACCAGAATGGAAGCGTCGCGTCAAATCGGAATATATGAAAATACGACAACAGAAACGCTATAAACGAGCCGATGAAATAAAGGAAGCGTGGATTAAAAATTGGTAAGTGCTTCTTGATTGGGGGGAAATCGCGAGAGGGTAACGTACGATGGATATCTGATGAAGAATTTGCATTGTCTTTCCATGCAAATAACAGGGACGAACATAATCACAATGTGCAGGATCTCTATTGCGAGTCGAAGGCATGGCAAGCGAAACCCTATGATCCTCCGCATGTTGATTGCGTTAAACGGGCCGAGGTGACCAGCTACAGTGGGTCACCGGCTGGCCCTCAACGTGTTCCCATTTGTGTAATCAATGCCGTCACTCCGATTCCGACCATGTACACTTGGGCACCCACACAACAGAATTTTATGGTTGAGGACGAGACAGTTCTTCATAATATTCCATACATGGGTGACGAAGTCTTGGACAAGGATGGCAAATTCATTGAAGAGCTTATCAAGAACTATGATGGCAAAGTGCATGGCGATAAAGATCCATCGTTTATGGATGATGCCATATTTGTGGAGTTGGTTCATGCTCTAATGCGTTCACATAGCAAAGAGCTGGAGGAAGCATCATCCTCTAGTTCCAGTACTCAGGTGAAAACGGAAACTGTGGTCAAACCATCCAAATCCACAGCTGATGACAATGACGATAAAGATAAAGAGAAAAAGTTGTCGCCATTGGCCAAAGTTGATGAGCAGACCAAGGCGATGCCAGTTGGTGGGGCGGTAAAGAAGAAAGAGAATGACGAGTCAACCGAAGAGACATCCTCGTTGGCATTGGCTGTAGATATCAAGCCGGAAGTCGTTAAGGAAACTAGCAACAAGGATAACAGCAAGGAAGACGTCAAAGAGAAGCTACCATTTCCAGCACCAATTATATTTCAGGCAATTAGTGCCAACTTTCCAGACAAAGGCACTGCCCAAGAGCTGAAAGAGAAGTGAGTTTTATCTTCCCCCTATCTAAGCCCAAATATACATAGGTTAATCGCTAATTCTTTCTCCTCCCTTTCGTATCAGATACATTGAGCTAACCGAACATCAGGATCCAGAGCGACCACAAGAATGCACTCCAAACATTGATGGCACCAAGGCCGAGAGTGTTTCCCGTGAGCGCACTATGCACTCGTTTCACACTCTGTTCTGTCGTCGCTGCTTCAAATATGATTGTTTCCTTCATCGTAAGTTAATCCACCTAAGACGGCGGTTCCAACTGGGTTATAACTTTAATGAACTTTACGTTTTGTTTTTGCTTTTTATTTTTGCCAACCAAAACAAAATCCAAACAAAATCTCTTGCCAAAAAAAAAAACCAAACACTTTTAAATTTTTTGTTGTATTGAAAAACAATTGCAATATATATTTAGGTCACCATGTGCAGGGTGAGTCGTTGTTGTAGTTGTTGTTTTTCGATAACCACACGCACACACAACTCATGCCGCCGCCTCCTCCACATCCATCATCATAAATCTTTCTCACTCTCTATGTGCCTGTCTCTCTTTATCTCTGTGTTTGTCTCTCTGAATGCTATGTGGATTGATTAGGCCAATTTTCATTGTCTTGTTAAAACCGAAATTGATTTTTCTTGGTGTAAATCCTGTCACCTCATCCTGCTGTGCGGCTTTGCCTTGATCTTCATCATTATTGACCCACTCACCCACCACATTGAATCAAAAGAAATTACTATGGAAATCAAATAAACGTAACGATCGCTCGACCGCGCCCTCATGCTAACCCACCAACCAACCAACCACAAAAAAAAAAAATGTAAAGCGTCTCATATTGTCTCATGATCTCTGCTCCTCTTTGGAATATTGTGTCCATTATAGTAATAATTATCTTGTGTCTCCATCAACAGGTCTGCAAGGACATGCTGGTCCCAATTTACAAAAGCGTCGCTATCCCGAGCTCAAGATCTTTGCCGATCCTTGCAGCAATTCATGTTACATGCTAATTGTAAGTCTAAAGTGTCAATTGAAATCTTAGGCCATTTCATCCAATTTGATTTTGGTTTTCCCTGCAGGATGGCATGAAGGAGAAATTGGCTGCCGATAGCAAAACTCCACCCATTGACTCATGCAATGAGGCCAGTTCAGAGGATAGTAATGACAGCAACAGTCAGTTTAGTAACAAGGACTTTAATCACGAGAACAGCAAGGATAATAGCATTGCTGTTAATAGCGCCGCCGTTGCTGAAATTAATTCCATTATGGGTAAGCCGCCTCTGATCAAAAATTGTAAACTAAATCATCTTTAGTAAGACAATTGTATAAACTAAGTCAGGGCCCAACATAACTGCCAAACATGTTCGTCCCCCTGGGATATGCGCGCCAGACTCATGATCTCTCTAAATGGTCACACAAAGAGAAGTGTATCCAAATGTCTGATTTCTCTTTAATAGTAGCATTATTTCTAGTTGTATTACTTCGTAAACTGTCTTACCAACAATTCGGCATTAAAATGAAAGAGATAGCATAACAGTAGAGAGAGAGAGAGAGAGAGAGAGAGAGCAAAAGCATTTGCCTTTAACTAGGCATAAATTAAAGCTCAGAAGTTAATTCCTCTATTGATACCCTTTTTAGAATCTTTATGTACATATGTATACATATATCAATATTTAAATATTATTGACGTATAAATGAAATGTGCATTACCCCATTATTTGGACATCCGGTCTAATAAGTTGTTATACTCTTCCAGCTGGCATGATGAACATTACAAGCACTCAATGCGTTTGGACTGGTGCCGATCAGGCATTGTTTCGTGTCCTCCATAAGGTCTATTTGAAGAACTATTGTGCCATTGCGCATAATATGTTGACCAAAACATGCCGACAGGTCTATGAGTTTGCCCAGAAGGAGGCAGCCGAATTTAGTTTTGAGGACTTGCGTCAGGACTTTACACCACCGCGCAAGAAGAAGAAGAAGCAACGTTTATGGTCACTGCATTGCCGCAAAATTCAATTGAAAAAGGATTCGTCATCGAATCATGTCTACAATTATACACCCTGCGATCATGCTGGCCCGTGTGACATGAATTGCTCATGCATTTTGACTCACAACTTCTGTGAGAAATTCTGCAATTGCAGCAGCGATTGTCAGAATCGTTTTCCGGGCTGTCGCTGCAAGGCTCAATGCAATACCAAGCAATGTCCTTGCTATTTGGCTGTCCGTGAATGTGATCCGGATTTGTGTCAGGCATGCGGAGCCGATCAATTCAAATTGACCAAAATCACGTGCAAGAATGTGTGTGTGCAGCGTGGATTGCGTAAGTATTAAACGAAAATTCGTAGAGGATATTACTACTAAATCATTCACTTTTGCAGATAAACATCTATTAATGGCCCCATCAGACATTGCCGGCTGGGGTATATTCCTGAAGGAGGGTGCCCAAAAGAATGAATTCATTTCTGAATATTGCGGTGAGATTATATCGCAGGATGAGGCCGATCGTCGTGGCAAAGTGTATGACAAATACATGTGCTCCTTTCTATTCAATTTGAACAACGATTTTGTGGTGGATGCCACACGCAAGGGCAATAAAATACGTTTTGCCAATCATTCCATTAATCCCAATTGCTATGCCAAGGTTATGATGGTCACTGGCGATCATCGTATTGGAATATTTGCCAAACGCGCCATCCAGCCGGGAGAAGAGCTCTTCTTCGACTATAGATATGGACCGACCGAACAATTGAAATTTGTTGGCATCGAACGTGAAATGGAAATTGTTTAATTTATTACCTATAAGTATAAAGATTATAAAAATATATATATATAAAATAACACACATATAATAACTATCGAAACTATCTAAATCATATAATATATATGTACATATATTAAACACTTTTCGCCACATTGGCTATTATGGGTTTGGGTCGCGATTTGAATATCAATTTCTTGGAACAAATGGCTCGAACTGTATACTCGGTACGCTGGCGACTTTTGTGCTCCTGGGCAATGGTCTGATCGAGAACTGTGCGTTCCCCACCACCAGAGGTGGCATTTAAGCAGCTTGCATCGAGTGTAGCCTGACTGGCATCCAATAGACGTTGGCCCTCATTTGTTTTGGATTTCTCAAGGACGGCAAATGGTTTCTCTAACTTCTGTTCTCGTCCTTGCAGTATGTGATGGCCAATTATTAGTATCTATATACGGATTATCCATTGGAATGCACATTAGATTATTGAAATTGAGTACAAAATCTTACCGGTTGTCCATATTTATTGTAGTAGAGATCGCCAATGAATTGATCATGCATATCCTGATTACTTCTCACCTCTAGATCACCCTGCAGCTCAATGATGGCCCATTCGCCAGGTCCAGAACTTGAACTAAAAGGGAAACAAGAAATATTTTTTTTTAGATATTTTTAATCTCTGTATCTATATACTACATACATATATAGAACTAACGAACCAAACTTACATATATTGGAAGTATAAATCGAAGAGTATTTCAAGTTTGAATTAAAATATTGATATCTAAACCTATTTTATTGCTTGATCTAATATACTTATCGAAAATATATGGTATATATTAGACCAATACGAATCAAAGCGATCATGTGAAAATCAAATAAATCCTATATATTACTGGTAAAGATTATTTTCTCTTAATAAAACTAAACCCCATTCCTCTTTTTTAATCAAAGGGTTAAATAGATTGGAAAAATATAAAAATTTGTTTTGTTTTTTGTTTTGATTGAACTTTATTTATGGTTTAGACACAAGTTTTTGTTTGGATATGTGATTTATCCTCTGAATTTCTTAAAAAGAGGATGAACACTTCCAGTATTCTTGCGTCGATATTCATAGTAGACGGCATCATCGCCACCCGACATGGAACTGATAGCGCCAGTTCTTTTTGTGGTACCGCCACCACCAGCACGATATCCAGGCTCGCCTGGCATCTTCTCATCTTCGCAATCCATATCGGAAGCAGATAGCACCAATTGCAACAATTGGCCCTGCTCCTCTTGGGTGCCATATAGTAAATCAGGTTCCGTATCGATGCCTTTGAGATGGGTAATCACTTTGTAGCTATAACCTTGATTGACCAAAAAACGTTGACGTTTCCGGGAATAGCTCATCTCCATGGTATCCTGCGAGACGAGAGTGTAGAAGAATGCATTATATTCCTCGGCAATGGCGCCCTTTTTGGCACGCAAAATACGGCCCAAACGTTGTGCTTCCTGACGACGAGAACCACCATGCGAGGATATCTGTATGAGAACATTCGCCTCGGGCAAATCGAAACTGGTGTCGGCCACTTTCGATACAAATATCGTACTGACCTAAAGTGTGATAAGCAGTGCGGGGAGAACAGAGTTAAGAGAGAAAATGTGAAATTCCTTTAAGAATTCTTCTCACCTTGGCATTAAATTTAAAATTCTGGATAATCTGTATACGCTCATTCTGTGAAGTGGGTCCATAGATGAAGGGTTTGTTCATCTTGATGGCATAATGCTTCAGAGCAAATACATTGTCCGAGAAGACAATCGTTTTGTCGCCTCTTTGTTCATGGTATTTAATGAGAAATTGACAACTACGAAACTTGGAGGGATTCATCACATACAGCAGCATCTTTTTCGATGTCCTTGTTGTCAGGTATTCTCGATAGAACTCTGGCGACATGGGGCACCAGACCTCGGCACACTGGACACGGGCAATGAAGCCCTTCTTTTGCAATTCCAACCAATTGGCCTCATACAATTTCGGTCCAATGAGGAAATTTAGATCAGCTATTTTGTCATCCTCACGCAGCAGAGTGGCGGTCAGACCGAGCTTGCAATGGGACTGGACAATGGTTAAGACGCGTCGAAACATCTTGGCGGGAATGGTGTGCACCTCGTCTAGGACCATTATGCCCCATTCCTGTTCCTGAAGCCAACGCATTGTCTGCTCCGCTTCCCAGGAACGTTTCTGTGTGTGTGTTATCATGGAATATGTGGTCACAAGGATGCCACAGCCCATGGGTTTATCCTTGGCCTCTGAGGTAAAGCGACAAATCATACTATCATCGGCTGTGGACCACATCTTGAACTGTTGTTTCCATTGTTCCACCGATACGCCACTGTTGCATAGGACCAGGGCACGTTTGCGCACCGTGCAGCATGCCGTGACACCGACCAGAGATTTACCGGCACCGCATGGAAGGACAATTACACCGGAACGTGCACGGCCATTGCCAAACATTTTGCGAAGACTCTTCTCCTGATACGGACGCAGAACGGCAGCGGGTTTCAGATCAATATTTATGTCCGGATTATGGGTATCATTACGAAAATCATATTCCGCTAGCAATGGATGCTCAATCTCAATGCAACGTTTCTGTATTACCTCAATTTTCTCCTGGGCCACCTCAAAGGATACGGTTTTCAAATTTGCCTCGTCCTCATCCTCCTCTTCCTTGTCGATTTTCTCATAGAAATTTGTTATGTCATCGGGTACAGCGGTATTACCATCGGCACCAGTCGTTGCCGATGATGGGGCCGCTTCCTCTGTAGGATTTGTGCCTGCCCCAGCAGCTGTAGGAGGTAATTTTGTGCCAAATTGGGTAATCGCTTTGCCATCCATTGTACCTTGAATGAATTCCTCGCCCTCATTCCGTATAAGTCGGCACTTTTGAATAACCGGATCCTTGAGTAGCTTTTGCAGCACCTCCGGATGCGGCGATTCGATGAAGTATTTGTTGTGCTTCAAAACCAATTTAACTTTACCATAGGATAGAGTACAGAGACGTATAAACTCAATAATGCCCTCGGGAATGGTCGCCTTGCTGAGACGTTTTAGATACTCGATAATGTCATGGGTTTGCAGGCCCACTGAGACAGCGGCATAGAGACTATATGCAGTTAGCTTGTACTCATGGATGTGCTCCGGTCGGCATACTGGCTCTGATATGGCAATAAGGAAGTCGTGGGCATGCTTATACACCGGTGAGAAGGATTCGAGGAAGACATGTCCGTTGGGTGCCACCCAGAGTGGACGATTGCTATGATCCTGACGCAATTGCATCTGGGAGCGATAGTCTTTGGCCCCGTATTCATCTGTGTCGATATTATCATCGTTGGCTTCCGCATTCTTAGACGCTGCTCCTGGTACTCCTTCAGCCTCGGGGGCATCATTGCTGTCATTCTCCATCTCAACGAGCTGGGTGAAGGCCTCATCTTCGGCCCGCCGCTTCTTGGCTGCAGATTGTTCGGGTAAATTTACTTCGTTTCTCAATGATTCTCGATGTTGCTGCTACTTACCGAACTTATCCCCACCGCTGCGCTCCTTTTTTGATTTTTTTGGCGGTCCCATTTCGAAAAAAATTAAATAAATTTCACAACGCACATAAATTCTTCACCTTAGCCGGTCGACTGCCAGATCTACAGTGACCATAAAAAAGTGGCAACGCTTCATCAATGACGATGACAGCTTACTTTCGAAGCTTTTTTTGTCTATTGTGTCTCGTAATAACTAAGCCATTTCCCCAAAATTACAATTATTTGTTTTAACTTACGTTTTTACCAAAATGGGCATGGTTTCAATATACTCAAAATGTAATTTTCCTCGTAAATTGTAAAATCCAATGTTTTTTGGAGGGAATAACAACGCTCACATACACACACACACACACACGTGGAAAACTATATTTGCTACCACCCGGTAGGAAATTTTTTCAGGGTTTCTTCATGTGTTTTGCACCTCTGACCCATGTTTCGCTTCAACTTGTACATGTTAATACGGGATTGTCTTAAATACTGTATGCATAAAACAACATTTAAACTTTTCTTTCGCATATAATTAATAATAATTGCGACATTTGCATAATATTTTTTAAAAGCATAAGTAAGTAAAATTACACGAGGTATAAATTTGTGATTTTTGGCAATTGGGGTTTATAATTTGGTATTTTTTTAACGTTTTCGATAGTTTTCTAGTATTTTTTTGTTAACTCTGGCAGCTCTAAATACCGATGAAAGCATGCCGCCTTTTTTAAAAACATATTCAGAATGAATAGCAAAGAAAAAACTACGCTTTGCTTTAAAGCTCATTTGAACTGATAATTTATTTAAATTTATTATTTTCTAAATGGCATTTAAAAATGGCCTCAGGAAAGGAAAAACCCGCCAAAAAATCTAAGAAGCCATCGAAAAAGAGTAATAAAAATGATAAAACAACCTCAAATGCGAGCCCTCTTTCAAGTGCTTTTTATCATAATCTATTAAAGATATGCTATGTTATAGCTATTTTCGATCTAATACATGCACTATATTTCGCAACTCAGGCCATGATATTGCTGGTCACAAGTGTAAGTAAATATTTATGTATCTAGTTATTTTAAATTAAACTCTTAATGAAAATCGTTTAAAAATATAGTTTAATGTATTTTCGATATTCGCACTATTGGGCACAATCTTCTGGGTACTGATTGTTATTTTGCTTATTGTGGGACTTTGCAAGGTTGGTCATTTTTGTATGTTCTAACTATCTAGATATTATATTCAAAGATTTTTGATCATATTTTCTAGCGTCGACCAACGCTAGTGAAAGTCTGGCTTACATTTTCATTGATCGGTTTTATTGTGGACTTGTTATTTTTAACATGGGGTATAAGCTCCTCAATCACCGTCGACTGGGATCATTTGCAGGAATTTACCATTATCATCATTGGCATTGGTAATGTAAAACTTTGCATCGTAAAACCCAACTTATCAATTAATTTTCGCACACATATTTTCAGTCATTGAAGTCATTTGCATATATCTTGTTTACAGATATTATACACTTATGGATCCCTGCCGTATGGTTGATGTTAACGAAGAGAGTAACATGCCAAAGAAAAAACATCCTCTGGACCAGGCTGCCTGCAATGGTGAGCCTCCAAAATATACATACATGTACATATAATCTTAATTATTAAAATTTTCTTTCCGACAGAGAGCAAAAAATTGGCTGATAGTAATGTGAAAGGTGGTAAAGGCACTAAGGATAAGAAAAAGGACAAAGCCAAAGACAAAGACTCCAAAAAGAAGGGCAAAAAGTGATTTTATTTTATATTTCTTCAACTTTTACCGAATTTAGTTGCCTTTTTGTAAATATTTAGATATATTTTTGTAAGGAGATTATTAAAAACATTCGTAATGTGTAAAGCTGTTGTCGTTTTCCAATCTTAAATCGTTTTTTTGTCAATTAAGACAAGACTTAAAAGGAATCAACATTCGTATATAATATTATATCACAATCAAAATAAAACCAAAAATTTCTCCTTACTAAAGTTGGTCAATTTCAATTTACTTTTGGTATGACAAAATCAATTTGCCACCACCTCCCATATCAGAGGCAAAATAAAACACACGAAGCGAGAGTGAGATAGAAAAAACAATAATAATAATTGACTTACATAGTTTTTTTTTTCTCTTCTCTTGTGAGCCATCTTGGTTTCCAACTGCAAGTCACGTTGTCAGAGTGTGGAGGAAGCGTATGACTGGATGGAGATGGCAACAATCTAATCTCCAGGGCCTGCTGACAAAACAAATGCCATAAATGAAAGATGGGCAGATGTTCACACAAACTTGTCACATCGCAAAGTATTAAACTGAGGAAAATGCCCACAACCACACCCACACCCATGCACATACACATACACAGTGGGCTGAAAGGACTACAAATTATGCATATACTTAAAATTTTAAGTAATCATTATTGAGTAAATTTCTAGTGTTTGTTTCTCAAACGATAAAAGAGCTTACATATAAAATATTTGATTTCATCGCCTTAATATTTATTTGAGACTGAGCTCAAAATAACAATTTGGATTCCTATTTAGAAATGTTTTCGTTTCAGATTCTATAATAAAATAAGAAAACTGTGGTTAGCCACACTGGGTAATTTAAAAAGAGTTTAACAGATGTAACTAATAATATTTAATTTGAAAACTTTATTACTTTTCATTTCTGCATTTAAAAATAAAGTAAGCCCTCTACAGATAATCTATGTGCATTTAAGATAAAAACAATAGTTTTTTATATATTTTAAAAAAATATTTGTCTAAGATTAACTTGAGCATTTTGCAGTTGTCATGCCAATATTTCAGTGCTAAAACTACTTGTGAATTATAACTGAATAACGAAAAATTAATATTAGGCTGACTTTTTATTAGCTTAGCTTAAAAGACAGCAAATAGGAATATTATATTTTTGACAACTTGATTTAATTTAAGACAATTGTGTTGTCTGTGTGGCCCATTGTCTGATTTTGTGCTGCTGCTTTAGTGTGTGTGTGTGTATTGGTGTGTCTGTGCCTGGCAATCAAACGGCATTGATTAACCTGTAGCAGGAACAGTAGCAACATTTCCACTCCATCTCCCTTACTTACTACTTGGTATATCTCCTTGCCTTTGCTTGACATTTCCAGATCTTCTGCCTGTATGTAGTATGCTAGGGGAAACTACGTGCTTATCATCATTATAGCTTTGATTTAGTAGACAACATTGCCCATGCGATTTGATGGGACTAGAAACAGAGAGACACACAAAGAGTGAGAGATAGAGAGACATAGAGAGAGAGAGAGAGAGAGAGAGAGAGAGAGAGATAGATATATACAGGATGGGTGATGGATATTTAGTGCTTTGTAGCTATTGCATTGCCGTACTCGATTTGGCATCAGCTCTGCTCTTTGCCATTGTCTCTGGCATGGTCTATGCGAAGCATGTAAGCAAGATGTCCACTCACAAAGACTCACAAGCATTACCCCATACCAATTTTGATCTATGCCAATTGAAAAGTGCAATTGATTTTAGGGCCATTGGACCTCAATGGCGGCTTTGGTATTCACCATCCTCTGGATATGCCTCATAATAATGCTCCTGTTGGGAATCTATTGGCGTCGGGTGAGTTTCGTACGTTATTGGCTGCTTTTTACCTGCTTGGGCATACTTTTGGATGGTTTTCTCTTGCTTTATGGCCTTACACTGGCCATATCAGTGAATTGGGAGGGCATTAAGATCACAGTGTTGCCTTTTGTGGGCTTAGGTAAGAGTAGATGGACAGAAAGAGTTTGCAAGAATTAATTAACTCGCTTTACAGCTGTGGAAATGACATTTGTCTATATTATATACATATTCTACTTGCATCTCAAAGACCTCGATGAAGCCAAACGAGTTCAAGGGGGTGCAGAATATGATTATCAAGAACAAAATAATGAGCAGTATGAGCTGAAGGAGCTGGATAAAAAAGACAATTTGCAGCATATAAAAAAGCTAATTGAAGAGCATAACGATGAGGAAAAGGCAATGCTTAAGGAAATGCAGCACAATCTATCTGCTGATTGGGTATAAGAAGCAAGAGACACAGAGAGAGAACGAGGGAGTCAGCGGAACAAAGAGATAATTTGCTATTTTTGCTTTATTTGACTTTATAGCTTAAATTTATTTTTCATTTTTCAATATAGAAAAGATTACTAATATTTTAATTTTTTTTTTTTCAATTTCTACTGTGTTTTTTTTATACCCTTGCAAAGGGTATTATAAAATTGGTCAGATGTTTGTAACGCACAGAAGGAGACGTTTCCGACCCCATAAAGTATATATATTCTTGATCAGCATGATAAGCTGAGTCGATATAGCCATGTCCGTCTGTCCGTCCGTCCGTCCGTCTGTGCAAATCAACTTCACGCCGCCATCTTAAAAGCTATCGGGATGAAACTTGATATTTGAGCTACTTATAGCCCGGAGCAGATATAGTATGAAAATGATCAAGATCGGACTACTATATCATATAGTTCTAGAAGAAACATTTTTATAAAAATTGGAGTATCCCTATGAAATAGTTTTGGATATAAAGCATCAGATCCCGAAATTTCAATCAGATAGGATAAATATAACTCAAGTTACAGTCAATATAAATCGTTATTGCTTGAAATCCACAGCTGAGCACACGCATACACACACAGACGCAACGCTACGTAAACTGTATGTGTATGCGTGCCAATCGCAGCATGCAGCATGGGGAAGAAGAAGAAGAAATGGAAATGATTTTTGGAAGGTTTTGTATGTGCATTGATGAATTGATAGGAAAAGAGTTTGGAACATGCAAAAAAATTATGGCCAAGGACTGCAAGGGTATATAAACTTCGGCACAGTCGAAGTTAACTTTTTTGATATTTTCTATTTCACTTCTATTCTCTATTCTCTACCCTTGTTATTCTATTATAATTCGGTTCTCTATTCTAATTTATATTCTGTTCTCTATTAAAGTCATTATCGTGTTTTTATTATATTCTCTATGCTATTCTGAATTTTATGAATTCTATTCTCTATTCTATATTCTATTCTTCATTGTTTATTCTCTTTTCTATTCTCCTATACTCTTTCTATCCTTTATTTTATTCAATGTCCTATTCTCTTATTCTTTATTTTATCCTCTATTTTATTTTGTATACCTATTCTATTTTTTATATTATTTCATTCTATTCTATTTCATTCTAATTTATTCAATTCTCTATCCTATTCTCTAGTCTATTCTCTATTCTATACTCCATTCTATTCTTACTTTAATTCTCTATTTCTGTTTTCTATTTCTGTTCACTATTCTGTACTCTATTTTTCTTCTCAATTATATTCAATTCTCTATTATATTCTCTTCTTTTCTATTCTATTATTTATTCTGTTCTCCATTCTATTATTGTTATATTTTGTAATCTGTTCTCTATTTTATTGCATTTCCGACTGCTGATCAATAATTTGCAATTGAATTTTTGTTTTAATTTGATTAAATGTTTTCCATTGCCTACTTTAGGGCGTTTACATTTATTTTGAGGAATTTCAGTTTATTTTTGGTTTGTCAACGCAATGCGTTTTATAAATTATTATGTTACACATTTAGCATGCATCGCACACACACATACTCACAAAGAAAGCACAAAATCCTTTTGAAATAATTTGCGCAGTAGAAGGAAGAAGCACATAAAAACAAAACGTAAAGTGAAGAGGAAAATAATTAATATAAAATGACAAATACCCTGAATACAATAATAGAAAACACCTCAAAATACGATGCTTAAAAAGGAGGAGGAGAAGGAAAGTGTAAGTGAAAGCCTAAACCTAAACAAAGAGAGATGTGAAAATATATTTTTGTAAAAGGATAAAGGAAAAAGGCAAAGAATATCTATGACAAAGGAAAGAACATATGTAGTTCAAAAAGGGCAGAAATAAATTCTTTATATCATTTAAGAATCACCTACAGTTGCATTCTAATTGGATCTGTGGACTTTTGTCAAGTCTTGTTGTCGTTGTTAACTCAATGGCTGCTGAAGTGATAGGATTTTCTCTCCATTCCTTGTCGATTGGCATGTGCATTGCTAATAAGCATAATAATGCGTACTAGTTATTATTTTTTTTTAAATATTTCTTAAAGTGTTTCGCCAAGGAGCTAAGGTAAAAGCCTTTATTGAGTTTGTTAGGGTAAAGGAAAACGGAAACAGCAACCAGGCAAGTCTTGCGCATCACGAGTTGACTTGGCTGACAGCGTTGTCGCATCTATTTATGCAAAAAAATATATATATATATATATATATGTATATATAATGTCAAGCTGATGAAATACGTGCAATGTCTATGTCCACGAACACACACACACACACACACCACACGTACACACAATCATAACTCTGAGGTTGTGTGAGAGAATCCCCGTTGACAAATATAATTTACTTTTTTTTTGCTCAGCCCAAGGAAGCAAATCCCTTGGGTGCTTCAAAAAAAAAAAAAAAAAAGCAAACCTGTTTAAACATTTCAGTTTTCTGTCAACTAAGAGTCAGACACATATTTAAATACACACACATACAGAGAGAAAGATAGAGTGAACGTGCAAGAGACGATGAGTCCTTTAAATGCTCTTGGATTGGCCATTGGCTGGTTTGATATATTCGGTGCATTACTTTTCGAATTGATGATCCTCTATATGATGAAACGTTGTTTTAATAGCAGACCAATTAAAGATGTGGAAAAACAACAACAATCCGATGATTTACAACAACCTCAACGTAGAATGACGCCAAGTGAGTGTTATCCTCGCTGTTCACGATTTAATTTCTTAATGTTCAATATCTTTTTTGTCTTCTAGAACTCTATGGCCCTAAATATTTGCATGATAATTCCAATGCCTATATATTCTGGGGTTATCTATTGCTGCTAAATGCCTGGATTGTGATCACATTGGTGATGATGGCTGGCATTGTTTTGGTAAGAAAGAAAGGAATCTATCCCAGTGCTTTAAGTAACTAATCTAATATGCTTTCCCTCCCTCATTCCCTCTTTTAGCATAAGCCACAATTAATGCTTATGTGGCTTATTTGGTGCATAGGTGGTTTAGTTTTTGATATGTTCTTTTTATTTTGGTGGCTCTACGAATTATTGGCCGGCGATTCCATTGAGGCCATAACCAACATTATGATCTCTCTACTAACCATGGGCAAGTTCTTGAAAACTCAAAACTTTTATTTTTAATTAGTCGTTTTTATTTCATCTTAGCAATTGAATTTGGTTTCATCTATGTGATTCATAGAATCTATGAGAATTTGTCTCAGTCAACAGAAGTCGCAGCTGATGCCAAAGTCACCACCCCAGTCTATTCATTTATGATTATTTAAATATTTATTATTAAAATTTTATTTTACAATTGTGCAACGAATGTGTATGTGTAATTATGTGTAATTATTTGCGAGTTTGACATTTGGTGAACCTATGACAAAAGAATTTCCGTTCCCCCTGTCTGCCAACGCATTACTAAGCCCAATTCTCCCGTCCCTCCAGACCATAGCGCATCGATTGTTGGGTGTTCTCCCGTTTACAGTGACTCAGAACATACCAAACTTCTGTAATAAAGAAAATTATTACAAGCCAAATTAGTTTGAATATGATAAGCAATGCTTTTAACTATTTTTTGCGATGGTTCAGATTTTTTTTTCAAACTTGACCGCCCACTTTCCCTTAGTGAAACGGACTCAACTTGGCAGTGGCCGATAGACATAAAAACCGAAGATGGCCGTAAACAAGCTTAAAGCATATTTTTTGATTACTTAACTCTTTTGGGAGCCATGCATGGGGATTGTGTAGTAAAATGGCCTCCAGGGGTATTCTTTCCCCATCTTTCTACATTATCCAACGTCCTTTACAGCCAAATTTGACTGTAGCTTGAACAGGAGACGCTTTAACATTATTTCTATTTCACTTATCTAAACAATAGTTCTTTAGAACGTCTAAATAGGATGAATGATTTGGGAGTACTCATGGACCATTAGTTAACTTTTAACACTCGTATTTCCACCACGGTCGCACCCTCATCAGGATCACCCAAATCATGGGGCACACAATTCTTAACCTTTCGTGGCATTTTTTTGCCATCGTATAGCATTTTGCGTGTATCATTCAACTCAGCGGCAATGGCATCTTTGAAATCGAATTGCAAACTCACTTGCAAATTCGGCCAAAGATGGGCCAAGGCTGGTTATGCATAGAAATGGACGTCATAAGTATTATACATGCGATACTCATTTCCCTCGAGATAACCAAAACGACCATAGGCCAAGCGTGGATGAAGTAAAGTTGATTGAACATGGCGCATTTATACCACTCAGGCAGACCTCTGCAAGGTATGTAAGAAAAGTAAAATGATTTAGCGTAATACTTATCAATGAGGCTTATTAGCATAGGTGGATCTAGGGAAAAATTGGCCTTAATGTATGCAATAAATTGGAAAAATGTCTTAAAAATTGTCTACCAGCAATGTTTGATTTGATGATTTTTTGTTTATCCACAGAATATTCCAAAATTTTCTTTGCATGTTTCTAAAAAGGTCATTCTTTGACCGCTTATTACATACTTTTGGGTGCAAATTTGGCTCATTTTTCCCCCTAGTTTCGTCTATATTTATCTTGTACAACTAAAGATCTTTTTACTTCGCTTGTCCGTCCTATTTCAGAGTATGGATCTTGCATTTGGTCACCTCAATATGAGTCGCACCAGACTGGACTTGAATCCGTTCAAAAGCAGTTCTTGCTATATGCTCTTTGTGGCTTAAGCTGGGATCGCAATGTCAATTTGCCTTCGTATTCTACTAGACTTCTTTTGATTAACCTTCGTTCCCTAATTATTTTTTTGCTTAAGTGGTGATATTCACTCGCCTGAGTTTTTGGCTCATTGGTTAATCTATCGGTACCATGTAGACGGAGTAGACATCCTATTATTAACCCATTAACCCTTAGTCGTTGTTCTACTAAATATGCCTAGCATGAACCTTTTAGGGTACTCAGCTCTGATTACAACCTTCTTTTCCCTGTAATCTGCTCAGAGTCTTCTATTACTATACTTAAAACATCTATCCTCTTCCATTTAGTATAGTTAAGATAGCTAAAGTGATATGATTTGTTTTTGTGTTTCTTCTAGTGTGACAACGCGATTCGTGCCGTGCGTTATACGGCTGCACCCCTCTGTCGGTAACACGCTTTGTCCCGGTGTTGTTTGAATGTAATGCGCACTGGACTGATCACTGAACTAAACCGAAGTTCTTGTATTTTTATCAAATCAAAGTTGAAATTACTAATTTGTGATCCAATATCGTGGCAGTAAGATACGCCCTTGCCCTATAGACTTCTGGCCTGGGGGTTCCCTAAAATCTTCTCCTTCTTATTTTTGGGAATGTCGCAAGTAAAAGTTTCACTGATATGAAAAGTTCTTGTAATATTTCACATTGTGAAACCTTTGCTTTTATCAGAGGCTCCTTTTCTTTAAAGAAAATATAAAAGCTTGTTACAAAATTTATGAAATTATGGATTAAAATTGGTACCTAACAAAATGTTGTTTCTTTTAGTTGTCAAACTTATCAAACAAATAATCAATTAGACTTGTTCTTGTTTCTGAGTCGTTGTCAAGCGGACAAAAATGTCAATCGGAAAACGATTTCAAAGCGAATAATTGACTTCTCTCCGACATAAGTATTTTTATACCATGCACTCATAGGGTGAAATGGTATGTTAATGTCGCCAAAATGTATGCAACAGGCAGAAGGAAGCCTTAGCGACCCCATAAAGTATATATATTCCTGATCAGGATCAACAGCCGAGTCGATCTAGCCTTGTCCATCCGTCCGTTTGTCCGTATGAACACCTAGATCTCGGAGAGTACAAAAGCTAGACCCACCAAATCTGGTTTTAAGTTTATTTAAAAATTTTGCCACGCCCCTGCAATTTAAACAAAAGGGTTTTTCTCAAAGACAATACTAGCTAAAGACACAAAATTTGGTACGTATGCTCGCGGAGTAAATGCGCGAATTTTTTCACCACGCCCCTTTCGCCCCAATTGATTCGAAAAAACACGATTATCTCCTTACTTTCGTTTTTTATGTAACCAAATGTGGCATACTTAGATTTGATATTAATATCCAGCAAAATACGAATATTTATTAAAATCGGAAATAGCCAAGATATGCATATAAACGTGTTTCCATAAGGCCGAAAGCCGGATACGGTCGTTAGCTGGTGGGGGCGATGGGTTGCTTATATGGTTGAGTGAGCGAGATACTGAGATATGCTTGTAAAAAGCATGTGAACAGAGTTTTTTATGAATGGATAAATCAATTTGTTATTATAAATTTTAAATATTTGGTTTACTGATGCATGGTATACCTAAGTCGGCGAGACGACTTACTTATTTCATTAAGAGTAACACCGCAATATTCAATTCGAGCTAGAGCCAACTAATTGATCACGCTCCTTTTTTGGAATTTCGTTGTGCATTATCAAGATATATATGTATGTGCGTATTTTTGAAGACTAATGACTACTATTGAGTTTCGTGTTTTAGTAAATTGTAATTCATTTCTAGCCCTGTGGCAATAATAGAGAAATGGTGGACGGATATGTTGAATAAATTGCCATGGAAATGCGAGATTTCGGATGCATCAATAGAAATGTCTATTTTGTTTTCTGTAGGCAGAAAATAGTGTAAAACTGACCAGTGGTTCATTGTCTTTTCTAATAGGATTTGCTTAATAATTCTCAAAGCTTTAATTGGCATACACACACACACACACTTACACACACACAGACGGACAATGCAGATGCATACTTAAAGCCACAGAAAGTAAATTTATAGCTGGTTTCTCTCTTTCTTTCTCTCTCTCTCTCTCCCTCTTACTCGCCATTTCTTTCTGTCTTTATGATTTTTATATTTGTGCATGTATTTTTTTGTTGTTTTTTGTTTTCTTCATGTTCTCACTATGTTGCTGTTATTTCGCTTTATGCTTTTGTAGTTTTTAATGGCCTGCAAAACGGAAATTGATTCATTTCCGTTTTTTGTTTTACGTTTCCGTTTGAGGCATCTGCCGCTGCGTTGCGTTGCGTTGCGTTACGTTGTAGTTGTGTTTGTGTTTGTATTTGGTTTGCTTTGCCCTGTGAATGAACCATAACGCACGGGCAATGTCCATCCATCCATCTATTCGTCTTAAAGTCTCAAGTCGCAATGCCCTTTTGAGAATGGAAATTCAATATTAGATGACTGCCTTAGCCTTAATTCAAAATCAAATTATATGAAAATCAACGGCATTGTCAACTGCCGACAATACAACACAAGCAACAACAACAAAAACAACTGTCACTTGCAACTCGATGCCAAAGTGAAAAGCAAAATATTTCTTCTTCTTTATTAAACACATCGCTTGGACTTGGTTCTGGTTGAATATTCTTTTTATTTTATTTTTATTTTGTTTTGTTTTTTTTTTTTTTTTTGCTAGCATGTCCCCACATTTCTTACCCATTTCTTCAACGGTTTTCACCATTCTCCAAGGAACGACTGACTGCTCAAATTTATTGTTTGCAAATTGAAATTCTTGTCGACACGCACGAGCAAATCCTTTGGGAATGCACAACGCCGCAGCAACAACAGCAGCAGCAGAAGCACCACCACCACTAGAACGAGAAGGACAAAATGCTAGAGGATGAGCCTCATCTCGAAGAGGATGCCATCGGCTTTGATGGCTTTGTGCTTGGGCAGCTCACTATGGGTTCTTAGTATTTATTAAGATTGTGATGTGCCATGAAATTATATGTATGTATGTATGTATGTATGTACATATGTATATTGTGAAAGCATAAAGAAATATTTCTTCTTTCAGCTGAATGTTATTAATTTTTTCCACCTTTTTTTACCAGGTTGCATTCAATATGTGAATAGATGACAAACAAACATGGATGGTGGCCTTTTGTGTTCCAGTGTCCCCATTTTTTACTATCTACGAGAGTTTATTGCAAAAGCAGTAAAATCGCAAGTGAACGACTTTAGAATGACTATACCCATATTATACAGTCACTTCTTAAACTAGTTGAGAATTCCAACTATAAGAAGCGAAAATAGGTGGACTCTTAAATCTTTAACAAATCCATCTGTTGATCGGCATATCTTTAGGCTGCCTATGAATTCAAAATCTTATTCGTAAGATTGACCCAAAGGGTGTATTATAAAATTGCTCAGGTGTTTGTAACGCACAGAAGGAGACGTTTTCGATCCCATAAAGTATATATATATTCTTGATCAGCATGAGAAGCTGAGTCGATATAGCCATATCCAGCGGTGCGTCAGCCATCTTAAAAGCTATCGGGATGATATTTTGTTTGGCCTTTTTGTCACCTGCGTGAGATCAAGTAGAAGGAGTTTTTGTATGCCTATGAAATTCAATAATGTGATAGTTTATGATATAAAACATTAGATCTTAAAATTTCAATTAGATAGGATAAATAGAACACAAGTTACAGCGCTGTCGTTAGACTACTACACACACTGACGCAACGCTACATAAACTGTGTGTGGATGCGTGCCGAACGCTGACGTATGTTCACAATTGCGAGTGTACAAATATTACTGCTTATTAGCTTCTGTGATATTTTTAAATATTAAACATTCCAAAGAATGACCTGTTCAAAAAAAAATTCCTTATTGCAAACAAAACTGATAAACAATTTGTTGGATGCAAGAGATTGAACAAAATTCTTTAAAATAAAAATAAAATAAAAAAAATACCCAGCTGGATGCTTTTGTGTACAAATTTCACACAATTTAGAATTTAAGACCTGTGTGAGTTAGAGATAAAATGTATTAGAAGTAAAGAAGTTCAAAGGCAACACAAAAAGGTGAGCAGGATGTCTGTAGAGCTATTTCATGAACCACCTAGCCCTATCATCAGCAGACTTTGTGAAATTGCAATAGCCATACCATGTCTTCAAAGCTAAAACTAGTTGGGAATCGCTACTAAAGCTACTGAAGCGAAAAATAGAAGGCGAAGCCTACAATTCCGAAGACCACCTTTTGGTTCATACATTTTGCATATTGTGCATATATTTTGTATAACATTATGTTTATATTAGACAATATTTCATTTCAAATGCAGTTTCCGGGTCGTGATCAGCACACCCTTATTACTAAGGCAGACCTCTTGTCACTGGTGTCAAAAATAGTTTTTTTTAGTGAGTTTATCTGAATTGTTCTCAATTGTAATTAAAATGTGGCACAAGTGTTTTTTTTCCAATATTTTCCTACTGTAGACTTAATTTCCCAAAGCTCCAAAGTGGTTTCATTTATTAGTTCAAGATTAGAGTTATGCGATTGCTGTTGTTTATTTGTTTTAGCGTCTGCCTCACTTTACTGAGTCATGGTGAAATTGAAATTGTGAGTGAGACGAATGTTCATTTTGATAATATTTTTTTTTTAAAGGCCAAGAAAATGATTCCACCAAGGATAATATGAGTTATGTGAAACGAGTTGTCGATACAGATCTACTTGTGCGCTCAACTCGTTCAGTGAGTTTTCAAGGAAGCGCAGGCGGTGCAGGATGTGTTGGTGATGGACGTAGCAGAGAAGGTAGAGCCAGACCTCATTGTAGATGTCAAATTGCAGGAGGTGAATCTACAACACAAAAACGTACTAGCAAAGCTGGCAGAGCATCAAATTACAGAAGGCGTGCAGTCAAACATAGAGCACAGGTTGGTTCAAGTGATAAACGCAGTGGATCGAGAGGTATAACAAGTGGTTCAAATGGTGGAAAAGTTGTGACTGAACGCCAGATCTTGACCCCGGCAATATTTGAAACACCAATATCTGGATAGCTTCTTCTTATCTTTCTTTTTTTGATAGAGGATAAATCGATTACGGGGGGCTACTTTCTGGCAATTGTATATACTAATAAAAACTACTAAATTACTCCAAGTTTAACTTAACAAAAAAAATGATAAATATGTCTAACTAAGGAATTTGCTGAAGAATTTGGCGAAAGACCCAATAGATATGACATTTTTGAACAAAGTTTTATCTGTTGCTTATTTTTCTTATACTATTTCTCTGACTTTGTCTGCTTGCTCGAGGAATATGTTGGAGTTAGCTTTCTACTCTCTGTTGAATGTGAGGTATGCGAGTTTGCATTTGCCACAATTTTAATTAAATTATAAGAGGACTCAAGTCTTTCCCATTATATGGTCATGAAGATTCCACTTTACTCGCCACGCCAAACGATTGGACCAAAAAAACGTATAAAGGAAGAAAGTAAACGAAAAATTAATGGGAGGAACAAAGGAAAGGAAAAACAAAATTTGAAAAGTGCCACAGCGCTGCAAAGTCTACGCAGGAAATTGATTGATTTCCGTTTTAAAAAGAAAGTGTATAGAAAAAAAACGGCAAAAAAGAAATTTTGTTACCCAAAACTTGTTTCAGCTCCGAAACTAAGCAATTTTGATTGGTTTTGATGCCTTTTATGGACGTGATGCTGGAGTATATAAACCATGGCTATAATGCTGCCTGGATAATTAGTTGGATATATGTATGTGTGTGTATGTATGTATGCATGCATCAGGATTCGCCTGTTGTTCTGGCTGTTGCTGTTGCTGTGCAGCGGTGCCAACAAAATGTTCGTGCAAAACCAAAACACTAAAGTGCGTGCTTGTTGGCATTTGCCCGGCAGGAGTTCATGCTCATACGTAAACACAGACACAAGCGACACACATGTTTTTGGCATTGCCAACCAATGAATGAGCATATGGTGTGGGGCTGGAATAGTGGGCTACCCGGTTTCTAGTTCCTGGCTGTAGTTGCAGTTGGAGTTGCTCTTGCGTCTACTATTGCTGCTGGACCAGTTATGTTTATCTAGCATTATGTATAGTATATGTTTGCTAAAAGCAAAATCTCTACACGTTACATGCTCAATTAAGCTGAAAATGATGCCATAGGAAACTTATAGTGTAAGTCACGCTTTTATGCATTTTCTTTCTCTCTCTCTTTCTCTCCCTCGCTCTTGTTTTTTGCCCAGTTGTGTTGTTATGGAAAACGAAACAAAAATAATAAAAAAACTACCTATGGCCATATATAACTATGGAAATAAACATATGTAAGTGCAACCAAATGACTGGCAAATTCAAATGTCAGAATCAGTATAAAGCATTAGTTCATCCATATTAAAACAACATCTAACTGAAATGTAGAAACACTTATCCTTTTCAAACCTTTTTTTAGGTCCTTAGCAACAAATTTAACTACTGCACTTATAAAACTACGTGAATTAAAACAATGCGAAGTGTTCTCTAGCTAAACTATATTAAGATCGACTCTTAAAAAAAAATATTATATGTATAAACAAAATATTAAATAAACAGGTTCGCCTTTTCGGCGAGTGGGGCATTCCGGCGCAGTCGAGTTAATTTAAGATATAATTTGATCTGGAATGGAACAAGGTAGACTAAATTTGAATAATAAACTTAGAGTTTCAGTTTACAAAATGCATTAACTTATTTTCTTGTTTCTTTTTTTTTTTGGTTCAATTAATTCACACAATTCAAAGCTTAGGTGAAAGTTGGGATGGACCAGAATGGAGCATACTTTGTATATAGATTTATGTAGCATACTTATTCGGGCAAAGGACGTGTAGTATAAATTAAGCAATGCAAAACTGATATTGACGTAGGCAAAATTTTAGCCTAGCACACTTATTTGGGAAAATTCCATTTTGTGGACTCTACCATACCATTTCACTCCACATAGGGGTGCCGAGCTGTTTTTTAAACACTTCAGCCAATTTTTAAAAGTTTTTGAAACCCAAATATTTTGATGCCAATTTATAGATAAAATATCAAATCACATTTCTGCATACTAGGTTTTTTAAAATTGTTCAACACTGGTGAGAATAACGCTGTCGAAAACAAGTGTTGGAAACAAAACAAAACTGCTTTCATTTGGTGCAAATTGTTGCTTGACTTTGAGTGTATATCACTTTTAAAAGAAAGATATTATGGATAAAACTGAAGATGCAATTGAAAAAGTCGGATTTGTATTAAAACATGTCCACCAGTGTCCAGTCTAAAACTTGTACTATTGGATAGAATAATAAATTCTTTGTAAAATATAAAAGTCTTAATATCCACAAATAACCACTTTTTTTGCAATTTAACTTTTTAGCGCATAACCTCATATTTCTGCATATGGGCGAGACTTTAATATAGCAGGAAACAACGAATTAGGAATTAAGTATTTGGAGTTAATGTTTATAGGTTGCAGGCGCATGTAGTGCACAGTGCTCCAGGTGTATTGGATGCAAAATTATAAGTGAAAAGTGGGCTTTTTTTTTTTGCACCAAAACATTTAGGACCAACTCAAATTTTTTTTAATTTCAGTTTTTTAGATGGCAGATGCAAACGACCTTTTGAATAATAGGGAATAGCTCCAATAACAACACGAAAAACTTTTGCACGACTTTATTGTCTCATTTATGCATACACAAAGAGGAGAACGAATCAGAAAATAAGGTTAGCTACCGAAATCGGTAAGAAGTACTACACAGTTCCTGGTTGCTATACATATAAGGCGAATCGTCCCGCCAAGAAGATCAACAGAATCGTATATTTTAAAAACACTCTCCTTATAAAAGTGGATCGTCAGATCCCTTGATTTTCGCTTTAAGCCTAGAAAAAAGCATTTCTCTAATTCCACGACCGACAGAAGCAGTTGCTTGCTTGAAGTGTCTATATTACTTATGCTATGATATTATTCATTTTTAAAAACATTTTTTTAGATTTTTCTATGAATCTTGGCCCTAAATTTCAAGAAAATATTAAAATCACAACGGTTGTATGAAAAGTATTATGTTGAATAAGATACTTAGCATACTTTTTTGGGCAAAATACGGTTTTTTGACCGTGGAGGCGAGATGCCACGCCCATTTTCTCTAAAAATAATTGCAAAATATATTTATTACCTCACGCAATGCAATGAGACTAAAAATTGTTGTTAAACATACATTTTTGAATTAAGTGCTCAAAAAACGGCTCGCCGCCCCTATGTGCACTCTATGAGTGCATGGTATAAAATTTTTAGATTAATAGCTTTCCTATACGCCTAAAAGTTTTGCACATTGTCTATCACTTTATTTGGCTTTTATTATGCAATATTGAAAATGAAATTATTGTTGCACTTGCATCCGCTGAAAGCAAATTATTGAGCATGCAAAATTGGTTTAGATAAAAATAGCAAACACAAAAGCGACTGCCAATTAGCGCGAGGTAGAAGAATATGTGTGTGTGGTTAGCAGCCTCCTAATATGCTTAGTCATGGCAGGTCCTTTTCAGGCAGTTGTGTTGAGCGGCGACAGGACACGTGCCAAACACACAGCACAATACACTGAGGGAGCGGCATTAGATGAGACCGAGGCCCGCACATAATACGACTTCTAACATTGTTTTCTGGGCCATAGTGAAAAGTTGCGCAGGACATGACACAAAGACACACACACACATACACGTCAATATACATACATAGATACAAATATGTATATATATATATACATACACACACACACCTTGAGATACATAGATACACAGGCACACTTGGAATTGCAAATCAGTCGACTAATGTGTACATAATCAGTCATGTTCCAACATGTGAATTCCATTAGTGATACACGGGCATGCAAACAAACAAGCATTAATCAGCAAGGACATATGATGGGTGAGTGAATAGGAGGCAACGGTAGACGAAGGATCAGGCGGTGTGAGTTCGGTCACAGTCAGTGAGAGTGATAGGGCGACTTTTGCTGTCCCCTCATTCAACTATGAGCCGCGAGGTGCTGGCTCGTCTATTTTCAGCTGGCATTCCATATTCCATTCCATGTTTGTATTATTTATGCTTATGACGGGATGGCAGTTGCTTTCCACAGCCACAGACAGCCACAGCCTGGTCAACAACAAATCGAATGAACGAATGAAAAAAGCACGAACAAAATGCAAAGAAATCACACCAATAAGAAAAAACGACAAAATGAAAGAGGGGGCAGAAGAATAGAGAGAGCGAGATAGAGAGAAATAGATAGAGAGAGAGTGAGCGAGATGGCATATGTATAGTATATATTGCGTATACGCTACACCGTTTATACAAAAGTCAATATGCGACTTTTTGAATAAAACATTTTGGTTTCTCCATGTCTCTTTTTTTTATTCCTAATAAGTATTTGTTTCACTCAAATCAATGTATACTTAATCGGTAGATGGAAAATATTTAGAACACGCGAATAGACAATGTATTCTACAACATATCCAAAATTCATAAAAATCAGTGATCTTCGCATGCCAGAAGATCCCTTTTTTAGATTAGAGTAGACAAAAATGTAATCACACACACTGTCCCTGTACTTTCGAAAAACCTAAGCTACAAAGTTATCGATTACAATGCTATTCATTACTGTTAAGCTAAAATGTAATCGCTTACTCTTAATGGATAACAGACAAAAATGTAATCATTTACTAACCTCCTTACTTTTGTTAAAATGTAAGTGGCTTGCTCAAAATTGCTGTCAATGCAATTCAAAACCCACATCGCATTAAAAGCATTTTAAATTTTGTTTCATGGTCAAGACTCGAAGAGGGGTCTTGGGCATTTTCATCAGTGCTTAATGTTGATGGTGGAGAAGCAAAAGTTTAAAAATATACTTAGATCATTAATAATTTCATTAATTCAAAAATGGAGTGCCCGGACGGTTTTCCGACTAACTTAAAAAAAAATTAAGCTCAACACAAAGTATCTAAATCTTAATCATAACTCAACCCTTTTTGCTCTGTCTTATTGTTAGTTACTACAGCTTAAACATGTTTTGTACAATTAGATTAAATACTTTGTATTTATATATTAGAACAATTAGAATAAAGAAAAAATTTGTTTCAACTACATTACATTCGAAAAGTTCTTGATAAATTTGCAAAAAGTAAATCATACAATTGCCGTTTGTATACTTTAAGGGGTAAAAATGCGTTATTTTGGATCTTTCACAATAGTCACTTTCATGGCATAATATTGGCATAAATAATAAATTTTGCTTAAATATTCTTTAAGATTTTCCAATTTCTCTCTTTATAAGCGATATATACTGTACATATGTAGAGTGTGTGGTAGACTGCTTAATGAAGGGAAAGAAGGACATCCAGGGCTTACAAATTACAGCAGCCCACCTTGATTTATACTCGCATTTCAATACCAGGACACACACACAGAGAGAAAACACTCCAACTCTGCTAGCCGACATCTTATTAATATGCCATTCATTTGGTCGCGTCATACTTCATTAAAGCAGAAGCCAGCAACTGAAAAGAATAAGAGATAAAGAGAGAGGGAGAGAGAGAGAATGAAATTGAGAAGAGGACAGGGAGGAATAAAGAAGCAAGGGACAGGGACAGTTGCTGCTGCAAGCATATCCGGCACCTTGGCCGCAAAGTGCAGTCGGTAAAAATTATGCGGCTCGTTTGCCATGCCGTTCGAAAAGCGACAGACGGACGGGCTAGATGGATGATTGGGACAAAAGGGGGAGGGGGAAAAGTGGAACTGAAAGACTGAAGACTGAGGGATAAATGCAGCAATGGGCAATGCAATGCTACAACTGGGCTCAGGCTATTCGTTTATCCTTTTGTTCTCATTTATTTGCATGTCATTTGCTTCACTTTGCTTCTCCAATCCTCCGCTCCTCTTGGCTCTCTCTCTCTTTTTAGTTCTTGGGCTCAGTTTCTTCTGCTCGTACTTTCTCTGCCACTACTTTGGTCACGTTTGTCTGCCAGGGCACACACACACTCAGTGCCAGTTACTTATGGCTGTTGTGTGCATTATCAATATGCATTGTATGGCTCCACTTTATATTTTGCTAGTGCTTTGCTCCAACATTCTGATCGGGTTTGGCTAACTTGCCCTTTTACCATTCTCTTCATTCAAACTCTTCTGTAGTCAACTCTACTTTGCTCTGCTTTGCTTAATTTAATCTCAGAAAAGTGTAATTTCTCTTTCTTTTTTTTAAGTTTTTAACTGTTTTTGTTTATTTACTTTATTCATTATTTGTTTTCCGACTAAAATATTGGACACCACAATTTGAGCTGTCATTTTTGGGACCAGAAAAGTATGCTATGTATGTATGTATTATAAGGATCAAATACAAGGCTTATAAAAGTTTTTAATTTGTTGCAAATATTGAACACTTTTTTAGCCTATTGCTTGCTTTTGAGAGCTAATTTTCATGATTTCAGCATCTAGATCCCTCGTTGGCCCATTTAAAGTATTCACTTACCTCTTCTTTGAGATAACTTTAGGCAAATGTTTTATTCATTTTCTGAAATTATAAGGAAGGTAACATTATGTTATCCATTGACATAGTTTAATGCCTACTCTAGATTCCTCAAGTATCAAACTTATGTATCAACTGTAAAAACTTTTTATTGTTTAGTTTTAAACTGTAGATTTATTATAGAAATTAAACTTAGATTATCTTCGAATTTAATTTTTTATTTTTGTTATTAATATTCATTTTAATTTACGACAAATAATGTTCCTTTAAACACATTAGCAATGGGAAAATTATATTCTTTCTTTGGATTACTAAAATAATAACATTAATACATCAAATTTTATGTATGCGTGTCTGTTTGAATGTGTGTGTTTGTCTGGTAAATAGTGTATTTTCGATTCGTTTGAACTTTTTAACTATCGGAACTCGTTATTTTTATTGTGTTTCTCTGTTTTTTTTTGCATCTTTTGCCTCTCTGTTATGCAGTTTTAATAACGAATTGCTTTTTTATGGTTTCCGGCTTATGGAGCAACACAGAAATTGGCAAAGAAACAGCCAGTCGCCTGGACCCAGGTCCTGGGTACCAGGGACCAGATACTTAAATCATGTTTTGTTGTTATTTTCTCTCTCTCCCTCTCTCTCTCTCTCTCTCTCTTGCTCTTTTTGTTTTTATTTTTGCTATGAGTGTACTTGTTTGTGTATATGTTGCATTTGCCAGAGACTTTTTTTTCGTTTGCCTCCATCTTCATCTTCATCTCACTCTTTACATTATTATTGTCCCCCTTAAGACCTCTTCCCCTCTCTGTTGTTGTGGTGCACTATGTCTCTTTTTAGTTTTGTTGTTGTTATTTGCTGTTGCCGTTGCTGCCGCTGCTACTGCTGCTGCTTTGTTAACCAAGTCAAGTCTGCAGCGCCAGCTTCAGTTTCCGTTTTGGTGACGCTGTCGCCACAGTTGCCATTCCATTGCCATTTGTTCGCCAAGCGTAATTAGTGCTCATGGCATAAGGCGCACTTCCTTTTACGCGCTACTCCCAGTTACCAGCTCCAATGTTCATTCTCCATCTCTATCACTAGCTCCAACCAGTTCCATATCTGTGAGAAATTCATTCCACCGCCTTCCATTTGTAATCACTTTTTGTACCGGCTTCCAACGTTTTGTTCTAAAGATTTACCAACTGGACAGGGCATAAGGGCACACAGAGCACTCACAATTACTTGAA
The DNA here is from genome assembly GCF_018902025.1 of Drosophila willistoni. NCBI lineage: Eukaryota > Metazoa > Arthropoda > Insecta > Diptera > Drosophilidae > Drosophila > Drosophila willistoni. Next base: position 846,441 of record NW_025814056.1, read on the forward strand.
CGAGCTTTAAGGAGGTATGCTGAGAGAAAAAGAGAGAGAGAGATAGAGGGAGGATGGTGCTAGCATTTTCTTTTTCTCTTCTACTATTTTCTTTTTTTTTTTTTAGTCCTCCACCCAAACGCCATCGTCGTTGCCGTTGTCGTTGTCGTCGTCGTCTGCCCATTGTTGTAATTTTAATGTTAACAAATTTGTAATTTAGGACGACGCATTGAATTTCTGCTAATTAAGGCCAAGCTTCGTAGCAAGTTAAATGGATTGAAATAAATGAGCAGTGGCAGAGGTAGAGGTAGGTTAAGGGATGAGAAAGTTTTTCAGTTTGGCGAGATTTAAATGCAAAGTCTTTGCATATTAACTATATCATTCAAAATGATGCCGACCAAACTTCATTCTTCATTCATTTCTTTCTTTATTTTTTGTTTTCATTGTTTTCTGCATTTCTTTCTTTATTGCTTTCTTTACTTTCCTCTTTAGCGTTTGCCTCACTCCTTTGCTCAACTTTGTGTTTCCCCTTGATAATTTAATTTTGCAAACAATTTTAAATCTCCTTAATTAGTTAAATTTTGCTCACATTTTTGTTTTGCTGTTTTTAAAACACAAAAAACCAAATGTACTTTATTTTTATAAATAAAAAGGGGATACAAAATGGAATCATTTGTACTCTCCTTTTTTTTTTTTAAACTCTAAAACCTAAAACTCTGAGTTTTGAAACGAAACTAAATTAGTTACTCAAACAACTTATTTCAGCATATGAATTTGCCAGCTTGTTAGTTTATTTCATTTTTTTCCGGCCAAAAACATTTTCAATTATTTTCGTGTTAGAGTTGCATGCTCACAATTTACAGTTTTCTTACTTTTATCAAGCTTAAAGGCCAACAAAGTTAATGTAGGAAATTTTTGATTTTTAAGTGAGCCGAGATTACTGAGAATTTCGTTGATGTAGTTAAGGAATTACGCAATATGCTTGCAGTAATATGTTACCATCCTCTCTAATACCATCTTATTCTATACTATTTCATTCTTTTCCATCTTATTCCATTCTATACCATCCTATTCCTTTCTATTCCATCCTATTCTAACGTATCATAATGTCTCTATTACCATCCTATTCCATTGTGTGCTATCGCCTCCTGTTTTTTCATATTCTGTCCCATCCTTTACCATCTTATCCTATCCTTACCCATCCTATCCTATCCCATACTTAGACAACTCCACGTATCATATCCTCTCTTATCCCATCTATCTTATCTATTTATTAAGTATATCCTACGACCTATAAAATTTGTATTTTGTTTTGAAAATGCGTTTTCCGTATTGTTCAATTCTAATTGGCGAATCCTTGTAAATTAATTAATTCCCTCTACACTATGCCTTACTCAGATGAACTCTCGTTGTTTTCTCACACACTCACACACATACGCTCTATAAATATTAAAGAGGCATTGCTCCCTTTGGGTCGTTTCGATGCGAATTTACCAGCTAATTGCCATTTACAACTTTTCTCGTATTAAGTAAAACTTTTCAACTGTTCTCATTCCACTTTGCTTTCTCCCTTTTTCTCTCTCTCACACACACACACACTCACGCTCATTCAGTACCTACTTTTACCCATGCCCTACGCTAAGTTGCCCTTTGTTCTCATTTCAACTCTTGTTTTTACTTTATTCAGCGACTCGATTGCTGTTTGCTTTGTGGACATTGTTTGAGTTCACGCAGCCTGACCATTAATTTCACAATTAGCCGCGAGAAGAGGTACCACCTGTTCCCATTCTCCAAAAAAAAAAAAAGAGAGAGAGAGACAGACACATAGAGAGAGATATGGGGGAAAACTTTAATTAATTTCCCTCGCTATCCCCACATCAATACGCACTGTATGTATGTGTGTGTGTGTGTGTGTCGATTGTCTGGTAATTCTTTTTTTTTCTTTTTCCATTAACTATTTGCCAACAATTTGTAAGAAAGAAAATGACTAAGAAAACATGCTCCAGCACTAACTGACCAACTGGCACAGCTGTGGCATGTGCCCATGCCCAATTCTCCTTTCACTCCATCCCTCTTTCTCTCTCTCCCTCTCTGTCTCTCTCTTTTATTGCAATGGGGAGTAGAAAATGGCAAAACTCTTTCTATTTTTTTTTTTTCATCTTTTTGCCGGCATTTTCATCTAACCAAATGATGATTTTTGCTGACTAACTTTTGCCGTGCTCGGGAAAATCCACGCGCAAAATTTAAATTTATGTAGCTTGCCTGGCTCAATATTTTATTTATAGTAGATGTGTGTGAGTGTGTGTGTGTGAGTGTGTGTGTGGTTGTTGCTAGGAATTTGCTTTTAGTGGCAGCAACAGCAGTGGCAACAACATCTAATGGGCGTCGTCTGTTAGTTACGTGAGGCCAAAGCGAAATTTTCTGCTGACGCCGCGTTGTCAACTTTCACTTCACCTGCAGCTGCCATGACGGCACAAACACACCCAAAAAGAGAGACACACGTACATACATAGACATGTACATATATATATATATGTATGTATTTGCTTTCCTTATTCAGCCTGACATGCATTAGCAGCAAATAGTCAAATAATGTTGATAACTCATACGCCATGTGGTCCCCCATTTCAACTTTAACTTTGAATTATGTGCGTGAAAAAGTTTTTTGCTCTGCCTCCCTCTTTCTCTCACTTTCTTTCTCTATCTATCTTTTTGGATAAAAGTTTTGCCTTGCCGTTTATTTATTTCATTTCATTTCTTTCTCTCTGTTTTTTTGTTGTTTTTTTTTTTTTTTTTGGTTTGTTCACTTTTACCATTGCTTATGATATAATGAAATTTGTGCAATTGTATGGCTGGCAAAAAGTAAAAGAAATCCATTAAAGCGTAAAGTTTTGTGCTGAAACCATTTCACAGATTGATTGGCATCACAGAGAAGCACAGTGTAGAATCAGAATCCGGATGAGAGAATCTCGCTATTTCAATCTACCCTGGTTTAATACACGTACCTTTTTTTATGCTCTCTCTCTCTCTCGGCCTCTCTTTATTTGCTTTTTTTTTTCTTTGACACTCTGTATGTATCCGTGTCTTTTTCTAAGGGCTAATGTTACCAAATTTGCTGAGCGTGTGTAAGACAATAAAAGTAATTGAGTGCGTAGGTCGTTTCTACAATTTTATCGTATGTTGTTTGCTACCAACTTTTCTTCACCGTATTTTGATTTGTATACTCTTTTTGGCAAGAGGGTATCATGGCCTTTCATAGTCTATTCAAAGATGATCGTTTCGGAAAATTTAGCAAATGTTAAACGATGTTTGTTTTGCAGTCTCTCTAAAAAAAAATTCTCAGCTCGTTAATAAAGTTTGGAATTTAATTAAATTGATAGAAGGGAAATAACTAATACTGAATAAAGCTTAGTTAAGTAGATAGAAATGCAATAACTACTGCTTATCTGGTATATTATGTTCCACAAAGCAAGTTTGCAAATTTCGGAAAATTAATTAAAAGATTTGTCCATTATGTTGTTCATATTAATAGCCATAAGTGAATGAATTCGAGCCTTTCCTTAATTTACATTTCATTCCTAGCAAACAATCGTATGAAACTTTTAATGGTTACCAATAAATAACAAATAAATGCGATGTGAAATATATGTTTGTACTCAAAAACAAATTTTTACCCAAATAATTATAGATCTCGGCAAACCACTCGATGCTCAAAAATTATTCGGAATTGCTGTCAATTTATGTACTTTTGCAAAAGACTCGAAAATAGAGAACCGGCCTGATAGATTTAGAGAATTCGATTTACTTTCACCAAAATATATGGATAGAAAATTCTTTTTAGATAGGCAAGAGCATAGCAAAGTCGTCTGGAAATGTATTAAATTCAGTTCAATTGTTATGTTTTTTCTTTTTGTTCTCTCTCTCTTTCCCTTTGTATTTTGCTTGTCAATGTAGTGTAAATTGTGTCACCAATGCGAGACAATTGAGTGCAGATGGGCGTTTGTAGATTGGCCCAGTGAGATAAGCCCCAGTCATTACCGTGAGCCAAGTGGAGTGACTCTTAGTGGTGTTCAAGTACTTTTTCTTAGAGTTTTTTTTTCTCTCCTGTTTCTCTTCTGTTTAATAAGCTTAGTTGTCAAGCTGGACAAAAACAATAGGAGATTGGAGGGCAGATTCGAGAAGCTTTAAAGTCTTGCCTTAACTTTGAGATTTGGTAAACGGAAATCGGTTGAAACTACTTGGCGGCTCATTAAACTGCTCAAAATTGCGTACAAAAATGGCAACGTTAACAAAAAGGTTGCAACTTACCCTCCGCCGCCTCCCGCCTCTACATTCCCCCATATTCCACTGATTGTCTACAGTTCTTCTGTACCACTCAGTTGTCATTTCCTCCTTTTTTTCCTGTGCGCGCTATTTATTTTTGCCGCTTCAACAAACCGAAAGCTACTATCTCGTTTTGTCTCTCACTCTCTCTTTTTATCTCGATCTCTTTTTGCATCTGTCTCTGTCTCTGTCTCTGTCTCTGTCGACTCATTCATAATTTGCATAACCAAGTAGCGTCCAGTGCTTCCATTCCCCTTTATGCCTTGTCCTCTGTTTCGGTCTCTCTGTATGGGTAACAATTTTCGGGGAAAATGTTCGTCCGTTTCATAACTTAATTTTAATTGAATTATGTAAATCACATGCTAAAAATTAGCAGGCGCAAACTATTTTTTAATGATGCTTTGTATGCGTTTAATTAAAAAGCAAGTGAATATTAAATTTAATGAGAGAATGTTTCACTTGATAATTATATCAGGAGTAGTAAGTGCTATGAATATGAAGATAGAGCAGCAAAATCATAGAGGGATTTGGGCTAGATAAAGAGCGAGAGAGACAAGGTACAAACGTTTGGCTTAGGGCAAGTGGCTAACTTGGTTGCTTGCTTGGCCAGGGCATTTACATGGCTGGCTGGCCGAACGATTTATCATCGTTGTTAGCCAAGATTAGCTGCTGCATGCCCAGTGGGTTCAAGCTGCCATTCAGCACAGCTTCGAGTCCTTGCCGAGCACTTGCAAATGATGTTCATTTTGTCTGGCCGTGTTTATGTCGCCCGCACACCCGTCCCCCCGTCACCCCGACGCCTTGTCGCCCCGTTAGATCCGTTAGACCCGTTGTCCTTATTCTCCTTCCGCTACGCTACGCTGTGTGTGCAAATTATGCAATAATCTATGGCAATGCATTGAAACTGTTGCCATTGGCAGCGTTGACCGTAGCAAGTTAGTCAAGAGGCAACAACACTAACAAGAATCGGACCAAGCCGGAGCCATATCCTGCTGCTAAAATCTGCTGCATACGTTACGGTGCTTTTGTTACAAATGCTTTTCATATACATATACAAACATATATGTCCATATGTATTCGAATCTGTGTGTGTGTATGTATGTGTGACGGTCTTTGTATGTATGACTTTCTCTCTGTTGCTGTTGCCGTTTCTAAGGATATCGTGAGTATTACCTTCACTCATTTCGTTTGTAAAGCGAACTTATTGGTCTTTAAGAATTTATACAGTCCTGCAGTGATTTTATTTAAAACCAGAGGGACAAGGCTAACTTCGACCGCGTCAAGGTTTGTATAACCTGGCAAGTTTTTTGTTACTCTTTCCCTACCTATAGCCGTCAAACGTTTTACCCAAAAAGTCTAATGCAAATAACGATGTTATTGATCAAAGTCACTGTTTACCACCGTTCATTTCTATGGAAGCTATATGATATAGTCACCCGATATTGATCAAATTTAGCACAGTCATTAATGGCAATATAAATATTAATTTGTATACCAATTGCTTCAAAGGTAAAGAAGTAATTCTCAAAAGTCACTGTTTTCTACCGATCGTTCTTATAGGAGCTATATAATAATGTCACCCGATCGTGATCGAATGTTTATCGGTGTAGTAATATTAATCACCAATATTAAATTTCACGGTAAAAGCTCAGAAAAAAACGAAGTTATTGAGAAAATTCACGGTTCGTGACTTTGTCGTTTGTATGGGAGCTATATGATATAGTGGTCTGATCCGGCTAAATCCGAAATATACAAACTGTGCAGCCTATATGAAAAATTCGCACCCTGTAGCTCTAACGGTCTAGGAGGAGTTCACGTTGACATGGCTATATGAATTCGTCTTGTCGTGCTGATCAAGAATATATATACTTTATATAGTCGGAGATGCTTTCTTCTATGCGTTGCACACTTCTGACCAAAATTAATATACCCTTTTTGCAAGGGTATAAACTTTTGCAACTAGAGTAACTCACTCTATCTCATTTTTCATCTCTCTCGCTCTCTCTTGCTGTCTTTTTCTCTTTTTGTGTATTCCAAATTTGTGTAGTCGATGATCGAATTACCAAATGTCAATAGGAATTACTGAAAATACTAATAACAACTTGTTGTTTTGGCATTAAATATCAAAGTATTAACAAAATTAAAGTGCGCAACAGTGGCGCACCTGGGATTGTGAAATGGAGGGCTCTTTGACCCCTAAAGTATGCAATAAACAGCTTTCGAATACGTCAAATGTCATATGAGTAAATATAACCCTCAATGCAAATATTCATTGTGTACAATTAAGTAACAGTAATTTAAGTAACCATGTATAATTATTGTAACTTAATAGCATAACTAACAACCTATTGCATACTTTGAGGGGCAAAGCATCATAGCCCTAGAAGCGCCAATTCCTAACAAAATAAATCCATGAAATAGCCCTTTGGTTATTTTATTTACAAATACTTGGTTAGTACAGTTACATGAACCAATTAAAAATGAATAGTAATTAAAACAAATTGAATTTTATAATGCACAATGACAACTCTGACAATTGGGAGGGAAAAAAGCGAAAAAGCTACAAAAAACTCATTCACACACAATGAAATCGAGCAACAAATTCACGTGTTAATCGCCTTAATGTGCGAATGACGGCAACCATTTTGAAAAAAAAAATGAAAAGAAATAGCAACAAAGCAAACAAAAAAAAAGTAGGCTCAACCCAAAAGCAAAAAAAAAAAGGACACTGCACAAAAAAAAAAAAAAAGAATTGGAGATTTATACGCTATATTAAAACAATTTAATTTGCATTTCAATTTTTTATATATGCAAATAGATGTAGAAACATTTCGGTGTGTGTGTGTGTGACCGTATGTATGTGTGTGTGTGTCCTATCATTTAATCATTGTCATGTAGCAATTACATTTTAGACATTAAATTATTCCAATGAAAACAAAAAGGAAGAGGAAAAATAAAAAATGGAAAAAAAGAAACCTACCTGAGGCTTCTCTCAATTGGTCTCTTTTATGCAAATTCAGTTGGCATAATTTGCATACAGGCAGCTCGGTCTCGAGTGAAACGTGAATATTTAAAAACATAAAACATATTTTATATCATTTCATGTCATTTCATTTTGTGTCGTTTTATTCATTTGGATTGTGACAATAATTTTAATTGCCAAACGATTGAAATTAATGATTTAGAAATCAGTTGCAAAAATTGAGATTTCACTTGAAACTTGAAACACAATATTTTTGTGTGTTATATTTTTGGGAACACTTTATTTTTTCGTTAAACTTATTTGTAACGAAAAACGTCAATTTGTTTAGGCCTTTGTACAACTATATACAACACACATACAAGTCACATACATATATACATGTGACTAATTACGTTTACGCCCAGTGGCAAGTTGGGCCTGTTGTTTTAGCCTTTGCCGCAGCAAAAATTCAATAAGCTGAAGCGCAACAATGCTGCTATGCATAGGCGAAATGTATAAGGTGTGTCTGGTAAAGAAATGTGTTGCTTGGAGTTTTATTTCTAATGAAATAAAATGCAATAGGTCGCAAAATTCAAGACCAACACTTAAATTGTCTATATAGAATAGTTGCAATAAACTAAATTAGAGTTGGTTAACTTATAAATACATATCTGGATTTAAAGGCCAATGTGAGTAAACCTTAAATAAGTAACTTAATATTAGAACTGAAAGTAATTTAGAAAAAACATATTATATTTCAAGATAAATTTTAGTCGCTTCTAGGGTTTTTGTACATTTTTTCCATATAACTTTAAGAACTTATATGTTGACGCTAGCCTCAAACCTAGCACATAATGTTAAACTCACGAATATACAGAATAATAAGTTAAAGCAAATGAATAAATGAAAAGACGAAACACATCAAGGTTGCCTCCATTAATCTGTCGTTTAACTCAAACTCCTACCATTAATTTTTATATCGAAGTTTAAGCTCCTTAATAACAGTGCAATAGTTTAATTAGCGATTCCTGTAAGTTTATCTAACTTTTAATCGGAGCAATACAGACCAAGCCAATACAGACCTTATACATGGCCTTTACATTCTACTAAATGGTTTACTATACTAGCTATATGTATGTACATATACAATATACAAAAATATACATCAATATATAAATTTTTCACATAGCTAAGTTTGCTAAAAGGGCGACAAAACAAAAGAGAGAGAGAGAGAGAGAGAGCGAGCGACAGAGAGATGATGGTTGTCGGTTATCCCAGGCTTGATGGATTTAAGTGAACCACAGACAGGGCTCACACAGTTGCTGATGCCGCGACTCCTGCTTCGGCTTCGGCTTCATCTGTGGCTCCTATCTCTGGGTCCCCTTCCTCGTGCTCTCTATCACTCTCTATTGTTGTTGTTGTTGTTGCTGCATATGGATTTGTGTCGATGGAGTGAACAAAAAAAAAAAGAGATGAAATTTGTTCAAGTGGATGGGGAGTAACAACAATACACAATAAACCCGTATAAAATACATCCCAAAACCCACAGTGAAATCCGTAACCCCTTCCTTTTCCCCCTTCGCCACCAATTTGTGGAGATCCTGAGTGTAAGGGGGGGGGGGGGTCACATCGAAATCATGCTTTATTTATGATGCCCCAACGTGTAACACTGCCGAGAAGGGTAAAGGGCAAGGAGGGGAGGGAAGGGGGCCCAGATGGGGTGGTTGCGGCACATACAAAGATTGACATGACATGCCAATCGTGCGGCAAAATGTCTTTTTTTATTTGGTTTTTTTTTCTTCATTTTCATTTCGTTCCCTTTTTTTTATTTATTGCCAACGAAAAACTCGAACAATTTTTAATTTATTTCGTATTTCGTTGTTGTTATTGTTGCTACTGCTGCTGCTCTGTGTGTTAGCCAAAATAATTCTCCCTCAATTTGAGTTACATTGTGTAAACGCTTTGCTGCTGCACTTACAAATAATTGCACACACTCAAGTAGCGGCCATTGTGTTGAGAGGAGAGAAAAACTGCAGAACAGAGAGTGTGTGTATGTGTATGTGTATGTGGATGGGAATGTCTGTGTGTGTGAGAGAGAGGTGAGAAAGTTGCAACGTTTTAAAATAATTTAACAGCATTTTGAAGCGCATTCAAGTCAACTTCCGTTGCTGACTTTGGCTGCATTGCTGCAATGGCTTTGGTTTGGCTTCCTTCTGTCTGCGAAGACGACGATGACGACGTCGACGACCAGAAGGAGCAACAAGGAACAAGCGGAGCAACCGGAGAAACGGAGTAGGACGACAACGTTTGTGCAATTTGTCATTTGGGCAAATACACATGAAAGACGAACGGCATGTGGCATTTGGGATGCAGAATGTGTGGGTGGTTGGGTGATATGGTGGCTTCTGACCAAAGCGAATGCGAATCAAACTTAGAGGAGGAGACAGAAAGAGAAAGAGAGAGAGAGAGAGAGAGAGAGAGAGAGAGCGCACGAGAGTGTGAACACACTCTGAAGTTAGGGGGCAAATGAGCTCTTGGTTGTGATGTACTTCAACAGCTTGCCAAAAAGGACTTACATTACCCACTGGCTAATTTCTCATCTCTTTCCCTCTTTCTCTCTCTTTTTCCTGCTTCTTGGTTGTTTCTCGTTGCTGCTTCTGCACCATTCGCTTATCCTTTTGGCCATAATTTTTATAACATGCTAGCCAATCTAATGCGGCAATAAATGGCATGGCTTTACAACCAAGTGTGATGGATAGAACGTCTTTTTAATAAACTAACTCAATATTTTGCTGTAACATATTAAACTTAACACAAAAATATTAACATATTGTTCACATTGGGCTTAAAGCTATAACAATACGTTGTAGATTCTAGACCTACAAAGCCAAAACGATTAATTTTTCGATCTGATTTTTGTTTTCTACATTTATATCAAACGAATATTAAGTGTCAAGTTAAAATCAAAGCAATTGGTATACAATTTATTTTGTTCATCTATCAATTCTACACACAATTGCAGTTTATCGTGTGATGGCCATGAATAATTTTGACTTATTATTTAAGACGAAGTGTGAATTGTACCTCAACTTTGCCTTATCTGAGACTTTCTCTTGCAATGTTCTAATTGTTAGCTGATTAACTCTCTAAGCTTTGTGAGTTTTTAATCGATTGTCACATAATTTAACCAATATGAAAATTTTGAAATTTTTTAACATAATTTAATTTCCCAAATTAAATTTATGAAACATCGATATATGCCTTGAGGCACTCCCAAGTCTTAGGGGGTTAAGCAACACTATTAACCGCACATTGAATTATCGATTGTTGGCTTCAGTCCAAGTCCGTGCCAAAATGACAATAACAATATTTTGTACTAAAGCAATTTCCTTGCTTGGCCTAAAGTCATTTTGTTTATAACCAACTCGCAATGCACTTTAATTATATACAAATCAAAGTAATTAGTTCAGTTTTAATGGTAACAAATTGCTATTGTCCATATTCTAGTGATGTTATTGTTACGATAGTCAAATGACAGGCACTTCGATAGGCACTTCGATAGGTAATCAACAATGTGTAATGTTATTATCTAATTTTTGAGGTTAGCTAATCCACCTACCTACCAATTAAACCAAATTTTTAATATAGAATCCAACAAGATAGATCTCTCATTTCCATTCTTTATTATGAATAAAGTAGGTTTTAGATTTAGGTAATGGTTTTATCTATTTACATAAACTTAATTGTTTTTGAAAACATTGTTTTATCATATATCAATTTGATTCAAAATTAGACTCATCTAAGTTGCAACATTTTTGTTTTAAGCATTAGATTCAACAAAGTTTAAGTCGCCCATTGTACCAGTAAGTTAAAATTAAGCTTAAAAAGGAAGAAAATTCGTAATTGTTGCCGCTCTCTTGGATAATTTTTGCACACTCACTTTACACCTCATCGTTATCTTTTTTTGTTGTTTTTCATTGTAGTTGGCTCAAACTATCAGCAGTCTTGCCACCTGCCACAGAGAAAACGGCAATTAAGTTGCCGCTAGACAAAGAAAAAATAAAAAAATTGGACGAAAAATAAGGACAGATTCACAGCTATTCTTTGGATTTTGCACAATTTACCGTTCAATTAAAACTCACTTCCGCCGGGACACACTAAAAAGAAAAACGAAAAAGAACAAAAAGAAAAACCCGAGTCAAGAAAAGAGAAAAATTTGAAGAGAATGCAATTTGAAGTGGCGAGGAAAATGGCAGTTGAGAAATTTTTTGAAAAATTAATTGCTTTTATTATCGTCACAGAACAGAAACAGCAATGAAGGATGCACCAGTGTCAGAGCATCGGAGCATCATCATCATCATCATCCGCTGCTGCAGCCGCCGTTGGCAGCCTCCTGAATTTGCTAATGTTTAAATATTCATTGAGAAAATGTCCTGCTCCTTCTTCAGCTCCCTCTCTGTCACTGTGCTGGCTCTATGCAAATAAGTTTGGGCATACAAATTGGCCATTGGTTAAGGGGCGACCCGTCTACTTTTACATCTATCTTCGCTTCTTTTTCTTCACCCTTTTCCGCTTCTTCTTCTTCTCTCTTCCTGTTCCTGGTACGTGACCTTGCCTATAGTGCCAATTGAGCGGGTTTAAGTTTTCCTATTGATTTCTGTTGCTTTGTTTTTGTATTTCAACTATTTCATTCCATGTCCCCCATCTTGCAAACATCTCAATTTCATTTCAATTTTAGCTTTTGCCATTCCGTTTCGTTTTCTCGTTGAATAAACTAAACTTGGCTATGAACTAAAAACTTAGGGCTAAGGGCTGAGAATCGGGAAGAGAATCAGAGACTGCGGCAGCGGCACAACTGTACCGTTTTGTAACACACCTAAGTGCTTCATAATAATTTAACACGCTTGTCTCCAAAGCTGTCTCGTCCCACAACGTCCCCATTTCCACCTCCCCTTCCCCCTCCCCCTCTCGCTATCGCCCATTCCCTTTGGTGTTCAGGTGTTTAAGTTGCAAAACTTTTCGCCAACTTTTACGCTGTCTCAGCGAGTGGGTAAGATAGCAGCGGGTAGCGGGCAGCTTCAATGTTTTTACGCTTTGTCTTTGGTATTTTAATTAAAAAACTGTCGTTAGTTGTGCGTTCCAAGTTTTAAATTAAACAAAAAATGAGCGGCTCTCCGTTGAGAGTTGCCAGAGCAACTCAGGAGAACTAGCAACTGGAGTTGTGGTCATAAAAAACCGCATATCAACTGAGTATATGTTGTTGTTGTCGTTATTGTTGTTGTTGCTATTGTTGGTTCAATATATATATATACAGTAAAACCTCACTCTCTCTTTACTTTCGGAAGAAAATATGTATCAGGAATTATTAATCAAGCCATACAAATATACAAAAATTCTAAAAATGTAATAAAGAACAAATTGGCATTCTCAAAATTTCAAATTTAAAGATTTCCCCTTAAATGAACAAACATTATTTTCTAATAACGAAATGCATTTTTAAATGAAAATTATTTTTCCACCTCGGAATTGCGAATTCAATTAGCAAACAATTCAAGCGTATTCGCTAATGGGAGTGTTTACTGTGTATGTTTTTCCTTGGCTTACACACCAAATTGGTAAAGGAATTTTATGGTACCATTCAATCGAATGATGGCGTTCTTTTTGTCTTGCTCTTTACACTGAGGTAAAAATTTGGGGCACACATTAAAGAAAGAAAATTTCAAACGATTTATGATTTGAAAGGTTTTTTAAACATTACTTTCTTTTATTTAGAAAGAAATGTTGAGATATTAGCAATGCCACAAGGGCAACCTTAAAAATGAACCATAATTGGATTGAATAGATTGAAGACTGCTTTTGGCAAGTGTATGAGTGTTATCCTTGCTACTCTTGGTAGTAACATTTGTATGTTGGATTCAGCTTTAGCTTTGCTGGCTTCTTGATGTCTGACTTAATGACTACTAATTATGGAAAATATTGCTAATCACTGAGCACTAATCGCTTTATTAATCAGATTATGTACTGCACACACACATACGCATCCCGACTATGAGTGTGGGTGTGTGTAATGGGGAATGGGCGTGGCTGATTCCCTCTGCGCTTGATTAGCCATCAGACGATTAATTTGCACATTGATGGGCGTCTTTTCTTAGAAGCAACAGCAACATGAACTGTATAAACTCGCAAGAAGCAAAGGATCCTATGGCCAACGATGAGACAAGCATGTTGATTGGCATAATTAGAGTAGAGCGAGTGTCTTCTATTTCTCTTTCTATATCTATCTGTGTCTCTGTATGCATGTGTGTGTGTGTATATTATAACTCTATTTCATTAGTTGTATGTGGAGCCAGCCGCACACACAACATGATGCAGTTAAAGTTGATACGACAGCAACAAGAAACCTAAATGAAAACATGGTAATAAAAGATAAGCTCCTCTCATGTGCCTCAACTGTGTATGTATGTGTGCGTGTGTGTATGTATGTGTGTGTATGTGTTTTTGTCAGTTTATTGTACCATAGCAGATAAGAAACTCCACTCAACTCATTTGCTGCTAAGCGCAAATTGTATCGAGTTTTCTTCCTTCCCAGCATATTAACTAAATTTCAGTTCGAAAACTAAACTCATTTAATGAGAAAAGCTGCAGGGCTATGGGGAACGGAGGGGGGTAAAGAGGTTAAAAACATTCTAACTACTCGTATTTACTCGCAATGTTGCTAGCTCAGCTTGTACACGACGATAGTAATCACACCTGACGCTATAAATTTGCTACAGGGGATTTACATGGCGAACAATTAAATGAATGGAAAACTTCCAGCATCCGTTGAGACCGAAATGGAGTGGAATACAGTGGAGTGCAGAGCAGGATGAAGGATAAAAGGGAAATGAGATGCTATTGTTTTTTGTTTCTCTTCTTTTGCTTTTTTCATTTGCCTTTGCTTTGCTTTTTATGGAAGAGCTGCTGCTGCTGCTGCTGGTGCTGCCTGCCTGCAGGAATTTGACTGATTAGCTATTTTCGAAATGGCGTTGCTTGCCTGCAAATGTTGCACGTGACGAGTGCAAAAGAAGAGAGAGTGTGGAACAGTTGCAGCTGCTGCTGCTGCTGCTACTACTCCTGCTGGTTAGTTGGTGGGTTGGTTGGTTGGTTGGTTGGTTGTTTGGTGTGCAAGCCAAGTGCACGTTTTGTAACGAATTGGAAACACAATGTTGTCGCCCAATGCGAATTGCTTGTGCATTCATTTAAGCCACCCAAAAAAGGAAAAAAACACCCATTCAGGCAACCATTACCCTCTATTCTACACTCCACTCACTAGCTCGTTCACTTCGACACTCATTCATTCACTCACTCATTCACTTGTTCATTCATTCATTTGCTGCAACATTGTTTTTGTATGTATTTTGTATGTCCCCTCCCTACAGCCTCGCGTTCGCCCTTTTTCTCTATCTTGCTGCCATTCCAAACAATGCTGTCGTCTAATGAATGTGGCAACAATTTCGACAGCAACAAAAACTCTACTTGAACATTTCAGGATTTTATATCGTTTTTAAGCTCCCCTGACAGGCAATCAAAGCCTTGAACCCCTGACTTGACTTCATAAAATGGTCAAATTTTGGTCCTTTTTTCTTTCTCTCTCTCTTTCTCTCTCTATCTTTCGTTTTTGATGACAACTTTGATCAATTAAATTGGCATTTCGGTCCGAAAAATGTAGCCAACGTCGCTAAGGCAAAGCTTACATGGCACATTGATGAAACTATCTCCATCTAAGTTCATATGTACATACATATGTACATATGTATGTGCCTCTTGGGGTTAGAAAACGAATAGAAGCATGTTAGTTGCACGATCCCAAAAGCCATTCAATCTAGCACAATGCAAATTTTTATAGTATAACCAATGTTAAGTAGCACATACCAAAAGCAAAAGAAAACTGAAATCGAAAGCGGAAAAACCGAAAGCAAGGCGAAACAAAAAGGAACCGACACAAAGTTCAAACAAATGTGGGTAAATGCAAAAACCAGAGAAAAATCATAGTATACCATCTCTGAGCCAAGCATTAAGTTTTGTTTTCTTTTTTTCATTTTCCACTTCTTCCTCTTTACCACTACTTTCTATCTCGCTCTCTCTCTCTCTGCTGCACACGAACCGCCAATCTATGCTCTCGTTCTCATGGATTTTCTGTTTTTTTTTTGTTAATTTAGCATAAGCGACGAGTGAGTGACTTTTGGCAAAAAGTTAAGATTGATTAGAGCGTAAAAATTGTTGGCGTTTTTCCGCATTTGTTCCCCTTGAGGCCATCAAAAATTCTAGCTGAGTATTTCTTTTTTTTTTTTTTTTTCGTTGGTCCAATTGATGACGACTGTCAATGGCACATAATTAATTTATATTTAATCCTGAAAGCTTACTTTATTATTTATTATAAATGTGAATATTACGAGAGGACAGGAGACAAAAATTAAAATAAAAGTTCGACAGCAGCGAGTGAAATTAATATAATATTACGTTTAAATATTTAATAAATATGCTTTATAAAGGCGACAGTTGCCATTCAGGTTTGGTGTTTTTTTCTCTCCCTTTTTTATTGGTGCATTTATTTTGCATTAATTTCAATAAATAAATACATTGACAGTTTGAGCGGAATATGGGGATGGCAGACATGACGTATGCGTAATAAACAATCATAATTATACAATTTTAACCGAAAAGGGTATATCGGTTTCAAAGAGTTAAAGTCACAGTTCAAATGTGTTTCAAAAAGTCAATATCAAAGAAGCCTTAATGAAGTTTCTTTAGCCTTGCAGTCTTTGCTTATAATATTTTAACCTTTTTCTGTATCACAATGCGTAAATAATTACACACCTATGTATGTATATAACCTTTAATTTATGTATGTGTGTGTGTGACGTTTGTGGCCTCCCCTGTTGGCAGCATTTAACTTGTGTTTTACTGACTATAACTTGTGTTTTATTTATCCGAATTTATTGAAATTTAGAAATATGATGTCAAACACTGAAAGCTATTTTATGAGTAAATTTTTTAAAGGTACTATAACTCTTTCACTAATTTTTCTTATCTTACCAATAGTTTTCAAATTGGAGACGTACAGTTGATTCGCGCAGATGGACATGACAAAATCGTCTTAGTCTTTCATGCTAATTAGGAATATATACACTTACTTTATAGAATCGAAAACACGTCACATGAATTCTCTGCACTACAAACATCTGTACAATTTTATAATACCCTTTTGCAAGGGTATAGCAAATGTGTTTAATTCGCAACAAAATTCTCATAGTCGGATGATTATACAGTCGAGTATGCTCGACTTTCTAGTATGCATACTTGTTGCCACTTAATGTTGCTTAATGGCCCAACAGACTGACAACAGCAACGGCAACAGCAACAGCAACGGTAACGGTAACTGTAAAAGCGGCATCAATCATACGCCGCGTAAACCGCAAGCCGAAAGCCGCCGCCAGTCGAAAGCCATTTTAAGCTGCATATTTATGGCTAAGCATTGGGGCAGCAGGCAACCAAAAAAAAAAATAAATAAATAAATAAAAATAAAAATACCCACACAGTAGACAAAATAAACGATGCAAGTAGGAAAAAAAATGCAAAAGGAGCAAGCGCAAAAAAAAACTTGAATGAACCTTGCAGCTGCGTGTGCAGCTGGCGATAAGAGTGAAGCAGCAGCAGCAGCAGCAGATGGAAATGAAAGCTGGAGCTGCAATTGGAGCCAGAGCAGACGGAGAAGCAGCCAAGGCAGCCAGAGTTAAAGTTGGAGCTGGGGCTCCCTAGAGCTCAACCAACGAGATATGCATGTTAAGTTGCGTTAAGCAAAGTTATGCCCGGCCTGTGTGCCTGTGTAACTGTAACTGCGGTTAAGTCAACAAATTAAAACTTTTGCCCAACCCCACGACCAATCCCAAACTCATCCCCCACCCCACCCCCATTCACAGGCACAGCCTTCTTTGGCCTACTCTTTCACCCATCCTCCAATGAGTCTGTTGTGCAACATGAACTGGTTAGGGTCAAAACTTATGCACGAGTTATGCACATAAGCGAATGCGCCACAGAGGCAGAGAGACAGACAGAGGGGCAGACAGACTGACGGAGAGACAGCGATGAGACAGCAGCGGAAAAAAAGGAATACATACTATTTAATTAAACTTTCTGCAGGTGGCTTTGTGAAAATAAAATTATTTAAATACAATTTACACAAAGTTAAGCAAACACTCAGCAAATGGGCGGGAAGAAGAGAGTAAGGGTGAGCTTGATTTCCATTTTCATTCAAAACTAATTAAGTCATTTTAGTTTTGTCATTGCTACTATCGGGCTGAATCTGTCACATGAATATGAAAATATAAATAACATTTAGTGGTTTAAGCTCGTGTTGCTCATTTGTAGCAAAAACTCGAACCGAAACGAAACTAAACCATTGAAAAATTCAATTCTCCACACATTTTAACCATCTCTTGCTTTCTTTCTGTAACTGAATTTAGAGGAAAGAAGGACTTAGAGGGGTTAGTGTTTGTTGTTGTTGTTCTTGTTCTATTCTATCATTCCCCCTTCCCCCACCCCCTTATATAAATTGCTTGTGAAATTGAATCTTTATGGTTCAGCTGGAATATTTTGGCAGAGAGTCTATAAATTATGGCCACAAAGGGCATACACTATACACGCAAAAGTTGTTGGAGATTTTTCTCATTTATTTTTGGCTGCTGCTGGTTTTTCTTCTCATCCCCCTTCAATCCGTTAGCCCCCTGCCACAAACTCTACTGCTGTTGTTTTTTTTTTTTTATTTTATTATTTGGTTTTGCTTGGGTTGGCATCTGGGCGGGCTGTGTATGTATGTATGTATGTATATATGTACATACATATGTTGGTCCTGATGCCGCCACCACCACCAGCACCAGCACCACCACAACTAGTGTTGGATTGTCGTTTGCTTTGTTATTGTTGTAAATGATTATCTTGGGTTGTCTGCTGCTTCCTCACTGCGTTGAAGTGCCACATTTTGTGGCTTGGCAATGGGAAAACGAACCAAACGAAACGAAACGAAAACGTTTCGAAATAGTTTCTAAATTAGTTTGCAAATGTTTTTGACGGCTGTTTGTGTTACGAATGGGTTTAACATGATGGGTAACATGTGGGCTCGTATGCGTAATGTTCGTGTCTGTTGGAATGGGTTATATGGTATCTGAGGGTAGAATGAGTGGGCATAAATAAGATATCCGTTTTGTCTTTTTGTTTGATAAGTTGGTTGAACTGAACTACATATACCAGACATTGGTTTTTTTTTTTTGAAAATAATTGATTATTTAATTAAAGATTTGTGTGGCAAAACAAGTCGTTTCGTATTGCTTTACTTGGAAAATTGATAAATATACATACATAATTTAGCATCACTAACCATACATAGAAGTAGTATCTTACTTTTCTCAATATTTTAATTAAATTAAATTGTAAAGAGTTGCGGCTCATCAACGTATTTTAGTCTGAAGGGTCACAGATTTATTGAATTGTTCTTGAAATTCTTTGCTAAAATATGGCAATGAAGCTTCTTCAAAAGTCACACAACGCACTTCCTTCAATTTCTTGCTCCTTCTCTCATTTTGTTTGAAACTATTTATTAAAGGGTACAAAATTATAAAAAATTAATTCCAAAGACGATATGTTTGGCTTATTTCACATTTCGTATTTTCGAACTCTATGTTAATAAAAAAATTTTTTTTTAGGTATTTGTTGGTTATTCATCACCTTTTTTTTAAATAATTAATTTTGCCTATATAACTAAGAATCCTTTTAAGGAATTATAGGCCCAGTTAAACTAAACTAAACTGCATTCCAGACAATTTATTCCCAATTATTTATGTAGTAAGCTATGTGAAAAAAGCCTGGAATAAAAATAAATACCTTCATATCTAAATTATTGGTAAGTTTTATATTTTAAAATTTTTGTAATCTTTTTCGATTTGAATGAAGTATTTAAAGTTATATTCATAGCCTATTCCCTTATTTTTTTTGTTGCATTGCTGCAAACATGTGTGTTGGTGTGTGTATTTTTTTTTAAATGCACCATAAATTTACATTGCATTTCAATTCTGTTTTGTTGTTGTTTGTTATTGTTGTTGTTT
Source organism: Drosophila willistoni (assembly GCF_018902025.1). Classification (NCBI taxonomy): domain Eukaryota; kingdom Metazoa; phylum Arthropoda; class Insecta; order Diptera; family Drosophilidae; genus Drosophila; species Drosophila willistoni. The sequence continues at coordinate 865,842 of NW_025814056.1, forward strand.
CACCTCACAGCTCATAGCTCACACTCTTGCAGAATTTACGCCTCGTATACGCAATATGCTAATAAAGTTTTCATTGCATACTTTGCAGCGCAATTTGCATATACTCAACCATACCATACGACACTATGCTCCAGAACCATGTATGTTTGTATGTTAGTGAACTAGTTTACAGTTTCTGCTCTCTCTCTCTCTCTCTCCCTCTCTTTCCCTGTATATATCATTCATTCTCTTTATCTATATGCTAGTTGCATGGCATATGCCATAAATTCCATTTCAGAATCAAAAGTTGATTGATGAAATTCCCCCCTTTTTGCTAGAGGGAATAGGTGCTGGCAGGTTTAGTTACTATATGTACAAGTATATCATTATTGCTGTTTAGCTCATCAGTTGGCAAAAACAACAACAACAACAACAACAACAGCTAGAACTATGCTTATTGGTCTAGGAAAATTTAATAGATTTGCTTTAGGCAGACGCGACGCCCAACCGTCGTCGTCATCGTTGAAGAATTTCCAATGGATCCTTTGCACCTTTGGGCAAGCTTTTAGTTACTTTCCCTTTTGCAATATTCATGCATTCTCTCTCTCAGTGGGCAGCCACTGCTGCCTGCTCGATGCTCTGGTCTGTAGGTCTGCTGTCTGCTGTCTGCTGCCATTTTCTAAAGTGAAACGAATGAGCCCAGTAAAGTCAAATTGAGCCTTGGGCCTTTCGCTCGTTTACAGTTGTAAGTGTAATATTGTAAGTAAAGTGAAGTGTATTTACCCCAACAACAAACAGCAGACAGAGCATTAAAAGCTCCAAACAGACACAGGACTCCTTTACTCTGTCTAGCTACAGCTTCAGGTTTTTGGCCGGGTGCGGGGTGGCTCATGGTATCTTTACTCTATCTGCCTGTCCGACAGCCTCAATGCCTGCCTGAATGCCATTTTCATTGAAAAGTTTACGAAACGTAGCTAAAATTGTTTGCGGCCATAAAATTGTGTGCAACCTAAAGTCCAAAGTCCGAAAAAGGCCCCCCAGGAGTTGAAATTGCAAACTTGTTCCACTTTTCATTCCCCCTGCCTGCCTCGCATCAGAAAACCAGTAATCAGGAGCTAGCAACCACCAGTAAGCAGGACATTTTCCTCATCTATTGGGTTTATCTTTTTGGCCATCAAGTTATTAGGTTTATGTAATTGTTGTTGGCCATTTTTAGCTAAAAGTAAACTGGTTAACTGGCAACATTTTCGTTATACTTGATTTCAAATGGTTTGTGGCAGCTCTAAGGCGTGTTATTATCCCTACTTTATATGTATGTATATATATATACAACTTGTCTACTGCCATATTCGATTTAAAGTTCAAAGTTCTATTACACTTCGAGTGTTCGCTCGTAATCAGACTCAGATGTGCACTGCAGTGCAAAATAAAGTGTCAATGTGTTGACTGTTTGTTATTTGTAATGCAGCAAAACACACAGAGACAGAGATAGACACACAGTCAGAAGGAGGAAAAGACAGTGCGAGAGAAGAGGGCACAGAGTACATTGAAATGACTGCCAAACAAATTGCTCACATTCCTTTTTGGCTTTGTCAATTCTCTTCGTTGTCTCGTTGTGCCGTTTTGCCGTCAGTTGATTAATGATGACAAAAGTGGATAGGCAGAGGCTCGCTTAATCAACAGATGCGACAGCCGCAACGCTAACTTTTGTGCCTTCTTCAATGTTAACCCCATCCAAAGGGCCTCATCTCCTCTTCACTCATCGCATCTCATTCCATCTCATTCTATCTCATCAACGTCTGTCGCTGTTTTGTCGTAAACCGCGTCCTCATCCTCGTCGTCATCATCATTGACATCGTTATCGTTTTTTTTTTTTCTGGAAAAAAATTGGTTAGAGGCGTTGCCTGGTTACTTTGATGTGCCCTCACGTAATCGCTACGCCTACACAAGTAGCTAACGCTCTGTGTTCTCTAAGAGGCTCCTCCTTACCACCATCCCTCTATTTCAAGGAGTAACATAAAAACCTCTTGCTCATAAATATACAGCAAAATGATTTAAATTAGTGGCAACGTCATTGAATAAATCGAATGGAATAAAATCCTTTTTACAATGGCATATCAAATTTTCCTTTTGTCAACGCACGAAAATTTAGTAATCAAAAGTGGAAATGGCTTTTAAATCGATTTCAAATCAAGGGTTGCTTTTTACCTTCTCCTCTCGCTCATGTCTATAAATTTTAATCAAAATTTGCAATTGTATTTATTACATTACGCACACACCTTTCGTTCGAATTAGCAACATTTTGGGTAGGTTTTTTTCTCTTTAATTCCAGCCCTGGTTTTCAAGTGGGAGATAGAGAACCTTGGTACTTGGTACTTGGTCTTGATGTCAATGTCAAAAAATATGATAGAAATGCCAATCAATATTCATATACATTTTACATTTCGCGTATTTAATTTATTTTTATGGCATTTTATGGCCTATAAGTCAAAAGGAACAGAGTGAAAGGGGGGGGTCATAAAATCTACGATCAGGTCAGGTCAGGCCAGGGGCAGAGCAGAGCGAGACTGCTTGTCTAGTAAGTATTGTATGTTTCACATATTACGCATACGCCGTGTTGAACACGCAATAAAAAATACCAATTGCAGTTTGTATGCCCCCGCACACACACACACACACACACACACACAGTCGCCGAACGAGCAAGAGTGAGAGAGAGAAAGAGAGAGAGGGAGAGAGATATAGAGGCAAATGTGGCCATTGTTTCGTAATGTTACTGCATATAAAATTTATTGTTGATTTTATTTTCAACTTCGTCCTCTTTACACACATATACATCCATGCACACACACATTTTCCGCTTCCTTTTTGTGCATTTTTATGGGCATAAATTTACAAGAAGCCACACAGTGCGAGAGAGAGGCAGAGAAAGAGAAAAGAGTTAAACGGCTTCACAAAGAGAGAGAGAGAGAGAGAGAGAGGGAGCGACAGAGGCAACCGACCCCAGGTGCGTTATTGTGTCAGCCTTGACCGCCAGTCAAAGAAATCTGTGGCAAGCATAAATTCAACTCGAAAAGGCAGCTGCACAAACGATCCAACAATTCAAAGTTGAAAAGTTATCGTATATACATCTATATATACATATACTAAAATACATATATATATACATATATATAAGGTCCTCAAGATGCTTGTCTCCCCAATTCCAACTCGATTTCTACAGCCTTGTCAGCTGTCTGACTTTGCGTGCGTGGCACCCATTAGACGAGGAGGACATCCAGCGAAAACGAGAACGAGGCACGTGGCAAAATACAAAAAAAAAAAAAAAAACACAATAGGCATATTCTCTTCCTTTCTCTCTCCTCGTCCTCCTCTAGAGAACCGTTCCAAGCATGTCTTATCCCTTGTTAGTACCTTGAAACGAGCGTGAAAGTATTTGCCAGCGTTTTTGGCTGAAACAGCCAATTAATATGCCACTTCTACACTTTTATTTTCTCGTTGGTCTATTGATTTTTTGTTTTAGTTTTTTCTTTGTGAGAACAGACAGCGACGAAAGTGAAAAAGGGGCAACAATTAAGCCATTTCAGTGTGAACCCTTAAAATTGTAGGTGGGTTATTTGTTTTTATTGTTTAATTCGTATTTTGTAACGTTAACAGTGGAAAAAGGTAGGAAGGCAATTTGTACATATATGCATTTATAGTAGTGAAAAATAGACAATTGATAGAATGATAGTGAAAAGAAGTTTACAGAAGAGGAAAGAATAAAAATTGCTAGCGGAATCGCACATTGGCCCATGCGCTCTTATCGCTAATGTGCCTTGTATCTGATATCACAGCGATAAAATCTAATGATCTCAGTTCCCCTTGAATTTTTCTGTTTTCATCTTTGCTTTTAGTCCCGAGTAGTAGTTCGCCATTTGCCTTTTCCCGGCTAACGCTATCTTCTATGCAATTGAGTCTCCCACCTTCTTGTCAATAATGGCTTCCGGCCTACTTCTGCGTGATTTGCGGTTTCTAGGTTGGGGCTTTAGTTGCCTCAGTGGTACTCTTTTGGTCAGTGGACTTTAGCGACATCAAGTTCTCGAGGCTTATTATAATTCGCCGCATAATGAATAATATTTTTGACAATCAAAGGATGAAAAGAACTATGTTTTTGCACTATAATCGGACTTTTCAGATTTTTGGGGTCGCATTTGCTTGTTGGTTGCTATTTTGGAGATGTGTTTCTCTGCGTCGATGCATTCTCTCTCTAGCGGTTTGGAGCATTAGAGTGTGTGCTTAGCGTTCCGATAAGCTAAACTTCGGTTGCCACAGGTAGGAACTGAAGTGGCCATCTATACTTTATAGGATTTGCGACCGTATATCCTGAATAGTATTATGGTCCACATGCCGGACCTGCGGTTTGCCATTGTCGTGATTCTAAAAGGCGTTTTCTAGGAGCTTGCCCAGATCTCGAATGCGCGATTTCGCAAACGTTGTATGTGTGCGTATGTATAGATGTTTGGATAATTCTACGCGTGTGTGTGCATTTTAGTCACGGTCAAATTTATATTGTCTCTGTGGTTACACGTTGCTCTAATTGCAATGTGTACGAGAAGTAATTCTCTGATTGGGCTGGTGGTTTATGAAGCGTTATAATGCGCTTATATCGAGCCATTGACATGGCAATGTAGAAGGGGGCGAGAAAGGGAATGGGCTTGGTCGAATCGGCTAATACAATTAGGCAGATAACGCGTTCACGCATATCAAATGCCAGCCAAATGAGTCATTTTAATCCATAAATCTAAAGGTAAATGTATGTAAAAGCTTGTGTCTATAATGTCTATGAATGCGTGCAAGTGTGTGCGTGACAGATTGTGTGTGTGTGTGTAAGTGTGTGAGTGCATATAACAGTTCGTGGTTTAAGACTTGCATAATCGCAGCAACAGACAAATGTGCAATGAGTTTACTTATCTATTTGTAACAGCTAATTGGATTGACAAATACATTTCCATATTATATGTTAATTTGAAATCAACTTGAAATCAACTCTTTATGCAGATTAAATAGTTTAGTTTTTCATTTATTCACATATTTGTGTGATTGTAGAATCTAAAATGTTTCATAATTTTGGGAATAAGCGAAGGTGACGATTAAGGGAGAGTTAAACCAAGTATAATAAACTATAAATGAAAATTAAGGACTTAAAATAGTTAAAAGGACCATCGAAATTTTGCATTAAGCCTGAAATCAAACAGTTTTAAAATTGTAGCATACAAAGGGACTTCACAAAAATCTCTATAAATCTATATCCCCAATAAATTATTGGTGTCATTGGAATCTCCAATATTTAATTTATGAAAGTATTTTCGGACTCGTTGGTACCGAGAACTGATTTCCAATAGATGACACATATTTCAATAGAGGCTGACGGCTATAACAAGTTAAAATACGACCAACTCATGTATGCAATATAAATTTAAAAAAACAAATTTATCTTTTAGTTGACGAATCTTAAGCTACATTAAAATAAAAAATAATAAGGAGACTATAAAAACAAGCAAACCATTTTCTGCTTCCTGCTCAAAATGTTAAAAAATTTCGAAACTTTTTAATATTCCAAATACATATATTGTTCACGCTTACATTTGTTCTTTAAGAGAATAATGTGCAAATAAAGAAAAAAGAGGACAACAACGTCAATCATATCCTTTGATCATTTGATCTAGGGTTTTGCTTTCTTTTCCTAATCAAAATTCACAAGACGAAAATGTGTGTGTGTCTTAATGAATTTATATGTATATATGTATGTATATATTTAGTTAAACTTTGCCTAACATCATACATATCGAACAATGTCAACATCTTTCGACCACGAATAAAAAATAATTAACGTCGAAATAATCAAAAATCAAGTAGAAATCGTTATACAGTATACATGTACATAGATTTTTATGATTTGTATCTAAAAACTTAAACTTTCAAAGTAATATTTATAATACATTAAATATATCAAGCACACGATAAAGTAACTTAAGAGTAAAATAATACGTATGTAAAAGGGCTTAAGATAGTTTTATAAATGTAATAACCGAAAATTTCCAACTAGCTCGTCCTGTGTTCTCTTCCCTCATTAGAAGTTGTTCTTGTACCAAACATATGGTTTTCCTGTAAATGAATGGCTTAAATTACACGCACACATACAGAGACTGGTCCAACAATTTATGAGCTATATATATATATGTATATATATAAATTTTAGTATGTGCTTAGCTACTTGTTGATTGTGAACTTTTGGCATTGGCAGCCAAAAACAAAAAACCAGAGGGCCGGGGCTAACTTCGACCGCGTCAAAGTTTGTATACCCTTGCAACTTTTTTGGTAACTCTTTCCTTATAATGATGGCTATAGCCATCAAAGTAGAAAAACGTTTTATCTAAAAAGGCTAATATTTGCTAAAGAACGGCCAACAATCTTAGCATAGGAAAAAACTAAGATATTGATCAAAGTCACTGTTTTCCTCCGATCGTTCCTATGGGAGCTATATGATATAGTCACCCGATCTTTATCAAACTCGGCACAGTCATTAACAGATATATTAAACTAACAAATGTTTAATTTGAAAGCAATCGCGTCAAAAGTGACGAAGTTATTGACAAAAGTCACTGTTTTCTAAAGATCGTTCCTATTGGAGCTATATATATATATAGTAACCCGATATTTATCAAATTCGGCATAGTCGTTTATATGTCTAAGAAACTCACTAATATTATACGACAATAGCTCAGAAAATAACGAAGTTATTGAAAAAAGTCACAGTTTGTGACTTTGACGTTTATATGGGAGCTATATGATACAGTGATACGATCCGGCTGATTCCGAGACAACCCCTGCAGTATATACAAGTCTACATGCTAAATTTCAACTCTGAAGCTCTAACGGACTAGGAGGAGTTTGCGTTGATCCAGACGGACGGACGGACGGACATGGCTATTTGAACTCGTCTCGTCGTGCTGATCAAGAATATATATACTTTATATGGTTGGAGATGCTTTCTTCTATGCGTTGCACACTTTTGACCAAAATTAATATACCCTTTTTGCAAGGGTATAATGAAACTAAAGAAATTACCCTGCCTGCCTTTCGATGATTTTGCTACTGTTTGCTGTCACAAAGTGTTCGCACAATTATTTTAAATGACTCGACACAAAAATTAAAAATGCAATAATTGCATAATGAAAGCTTGTGCCAAAAAAGAAAGGGCCAACAAGAGAGAGAGAGAGAGAGAGAGAGAGAGACAGTAACCGGACTTATCCAGACGAAGCCTAGTCGAAATGTCGCCAACAACTTGGGCAAGTGGCCAAAAAATATCAAATGAGATGAGTGAGCATACAAATTTGCCAATAAGTTATTGCATAACTTTTGGGGAGGGAAAATAAAAGGAAAGGAAAAAAGTGAAGTGGCGAAATTAAAGAGCCCAAGTGTTGTAACACATAAGAGAAATTTCTGTGGGAGTGTGTGTGTGTGTGAAAAGGCGAGTTGGTAAAATCCGAAAGCCGCTTAAATGTGTGTGCTAAGTGCTGTGTTGAGCTTATAATGAAGCGCCACCGAATCCCCGCCCCGCCTCCGTATCCAACATTCTCTCACACAGACACACACTCTGACTCGTATGTCCCACGCATTTGCCCCGCCCATATCCGGCATTTTGTTTGCTCTGTGTTTGTGTGTGTCCAGGTAAAGCTTAGAGCTAAAAGCAAAACCACAAAAACCACCAACACATAAAGCGACACCACAAACACACTCATACACACACACAGAGATACAACAAACTAGGCACAGCTTTAACCGCAGTCGGGACAAATACTTGCACAGAAAAAGAGAGAAAGAGAGGAGAGAGAGATAGAGACTCATAGAAAGAGAGAGAGAGAGAGAGACCGTGAACATGGGTAGAGAGCTTTTCTCATAATTTTTATGATTTATTTACCAGTAACATTTCTCCCCGCAATTTCTGTGATTGATAGCCCCAGGCGCTAAGGTCAAAACATGATGTGTTTCTTCCCCTCAATTCTTCCTTTCCCATTCTATTGAGTTTCCGCTTTGTCTCTCTTGACTTTGCTATTAATTTGAGTGCGTTATTAAAACTGATGCTTAATTAATGTAATTATTTCGGCCATTTACTTTGAGAGCATTGTTAAAAAGTACCTATACTTTAATTTTACTCTCAACAATGTTGCACATAATTGTGAGGCATTTAGCTGTTGTGTGGGTGTAAGGGGGGCGGAGGAGAGTATAGGTAATGCCGCACCCATCATATCCTGCCCTGCCCTGCTCTATCTGTTGTCTGTGTGTCGGCCTGTCAGATCAAAGTGCTTTATAACGCTTCTCGCCGCTTGCTGCTGCTTGGTGTCTAATATCAAGGCTCAAGGCTCAAGGCTGTCAATGTTATGCCTTCATTGTCGTTGTCGTTGTCTTCGTTTTCTTCGGTGTCGTTGATCACACAAAAATTGAATTTTGTATACAATTGAATTTGCTTCTTTTCCGCTTTTTTTTTTTCGTTTTGTGGTTCGTTTTTCATAAAATGTCATTGCATAATATGGGCAAACGAGATGAAGGAGATAGGAAGAAAAGAGTGCACAAATGTCATGCCAAGTTGCAGTTTGAGTTATGACACTAGCAAGTAAGGTCACAAACAGAACAGAAAACTCAGAGTCAGAGCATGTGTGTGTGTGTGTGTGAGTGTGCCAGTGTCCTGTTTAGAAAAAGTTGAGGTTGGACAGTTGGCAAATGCATTGCAAATGACAGTTTGAGGTATTTGAGAATTTTGCAGGTCCCTCAACTGCAATGATGCGGCAATTACAGTTCGGTCAAGTCACACATATAGAAAGGAAGAGTACAGAGAGAAAGAAAGAGACAGAGAGAGAGAGAGCGAGAGAGAGAGAGAGAGCTGCAGAGGAAATTACAATTTGATGATGGCTGATGAAAAGATAAATGAAAATATGATGTAATAGGTAATCTTCTACACGCTCAATTTCACCAAAGTCACACTCACCTAGCATATTCAATCAACATAAAACCAAAGCAAGTAAATCAAATTTGTAACAAATGTCCACAAATTTAAAACAAAAAAACCATTAACTATCTTTAGTATCGTCTCTATAACTGCCAAGTTAATATACTTACTTATGTAAAAACATAGTTGTTTACATAAAAAGTAATCGCTAATACATATACATTTAATTACATACATAATTACTATACAAGTTTTTAAACAAAGCCGTAGAGAGGAATTTCTGTGGAATAAATAATTTGTTTTTGTGCTTCTTGCCCAAAAGAAAGAAAATTTTAAACGATTGTTATCATATTTGATGTTAAGGCTAATCGTAGTCAAAATCTGTCATCTATCATATCATGTCATTTGTTCTCTGCAACAATATTAATTGCAGGCACATACAGTGGTGGACAAGTTTTTGGGGTATACAGTTTTTCGTGTCTTAATTTTGATTTTTTTTTGATTTTTAAAGTAATTATTAAATATACTGCATGTGTTTATTTATAGCTTTGAGTTGGTCATTTTATTAAGATAGTGTACCGAGGGTTTTGTGATCTTAGCTATTTAATGAAGCTGTTAATGACTATACCAAATCTCATTAAGATCGAGATATCTTATATAGCCGTTATATACACAGACCATAAAATGTCTTGCTACGTGCGCCTCATTGCTCCAGCCTAAGGTTGTAGGACGTTTTTTGAAATCCTTAAATATTGGATTTATTTATTTATAAATCGGATGCTAAATATTTCAGACTTAATATGCTATAAAGAAATAAAAATGGAGATAAAAACTATTTTCAAGGATAACGATTTTCCAGACTATGTATTTGAAACATTAATCAAGTGATACGGAAAGCCTGACAATAGACAAGAAATTAATGACAAACAAAAGAAGTTTATGTCTGTCACGTATGTCCTCCAATTATCAGAAAGATTATCACAATCCACAAGTTACAATAAAGATGAACTAAAAATAGCCCATAAGTTTGTTCAGTTAGTTTTTGTTTTCTTTCAAGACAGATATTGAATTTGCCCCAGTTATTTATTTCGCTTGAACATTTTTTGTTTTATTTTTTTCTAATATTATCCTTATTTTTTTATACCCTTGCAGAGGGTATTATAAAATTGGTCAGATGTTTGTAACGCACAGAAGGAGACGTTTCCGACCCCATAAAGTATATATATTCTTGATCAGCATGTGAAGCTGAGTCGATATAGCCATGTCCGTCTGTCCGTCCGTGCGTCCGTCTGTGCAAATCTACTTCACGCCGCCATCTTAAAAGCTATCAGGATGAAACTTGATATTTGAGCTACTTATAACCCGGAGCAGATAAAGTATGAAAATTGTCAGGATCGGACCACTATATCAAATAGCTCTAGAAGAAACATTTTCATAAAAATTGGAGTATTTCCATGAAATTTACTAATATGATAGTTTTGGATATAAAGCATCAGATCCCGAAATTTCAATCAGATCGGATAAATATAACTCAAGTTACAGTCAATATAAATCGTTATTGCTTGAAATCCACAGCTGAGCACACGCATACACACACAGACGCAACGCTACGTAAACTGTATGTGTATGCTTGCCAATCGCAGCATGCAGCGTGGGGAAGAAGAAGAAGAAATGGAAATGATTTTTGGAAGGTTTTGTCTGTGCATTGATGAATTGATAGAAAAAGAGTTTGGAACTTGCAAAAATATTATGGCCAAGGACTGCAAGGGTATATAAACTTCGGCACAGCCGAAGTTAGCTTCTTTGATATTTTTTATTAAAATAGGTTTAAATATATTTTTAATTTTCACAAGATCACTCAACAAAACACTATATCTTTGAACCCTTAGAGAAAGTTATAGATCTAGTTAAACTAAGAAAAACTGTATACCACAAATTGCAAATTAGCCCCAGAATCCAGCTATAACCATTTAAAAATTTAAACGCTTTTGTGGGTGCTTCGACTTGATCTGTTTTCACGCCACCAATTGATTCAAAAACCTTTTTTTAAAGTACGAAATAAAGTAAATTCACTTTCCCGTCGAACGGGAAAATATTTATTTAAATCGGATAGTAATTTAATTGACTTCTGCGTCTCGCAAAAGAAGTTATTTTTAAGCAAAACTGTCTAAATCATTTCCAATCTTTCTTTCCCATGCAATGGATGGCTGTTTAGGTAAAAAGGGACAATGACGTTGACCGCAAGCCACAGATAGTAAGTACCAAATTTTGTAAACTCACTATTCTATTGATGTGGATTTGGGGTCAAATGTAAAAACAAAAACCAATGCTTGAGGCTGTGAAATTGAATGCTAAATTTTCACAGAGTTAAATATCTCGTTTAGATGGCAATTTGAACCAACTAAATATTTAGATAGTCAAATAAGATTTGAGGTAAGACAAGGTATTTATTAGTTAACCAAGAGTTGATGCTCAACAATCGATTTGTGTGTAGATAGCCGCAATGTGCAGCTACAATGGAGAAGCCCGAGTATGTGGTTTAGGTGCCAATTGGCAAGCCAAAACAGAGAACATACACACACACACGCACACACACACACTCACACACACACACACACACACTGTGTACATACATATCTGCATAGTTGGTACACACCGACACTTGGTGCTCTTGCGGTATAGCTAATGTTGCAGTGCACTGCAATGATGTGAATTTCGTTTACATTTCAGTTGCCGCCTAATTTTGTGGGACACATACTCAGGACCGGATAATCAATAAAGGATAACCCAGGAGTTTTGTAAATGAAACATAATCAACCCAAGACACAATCGTAATCTATTAGTTTTCTGGATAATAAAAATTGAAATGGCGTGATTTGTTCAACGTCAATTTTAGTTATAGTACTATGGGGTGGAAATTCATAGATAATGGGAAAGCATTTCAGATTCTGGCCATCTCCCTTCTCCATTGCATTTAAAAATGTTGCCTACTTTTTGAATTCGAATTTGATATTAGGATCTGAGTTCGTACTTAATTCTCAGTCGATTTAAATTAAAGGAATTGCAGCAGTATAAATGAATCTTGCACAGAGTCAATTTCTTTATTGTTTGCCACAAAGACAAAAACTCATCTGACATCAGTTAATCGTTTAAAGCCATCAAGCCATCAAGGAATTTTGTTAAAATGACGAAAAATTTCATAAAGTATGCAAACGAAATATAAGTAAAGAGAATGTCACTTGTTCAATATATTGGATAATTGAAATGTAAAGCTCGGTTTCAAAAGACATCTTTGCTGGCTCCCGCTCCTGACTCGTGCCCATCCCATTTCTTTTGGTATTTCATTAATTAATCCGGTCCTGATGTTGCGAAGCATCTGGTGTGGAGCAAAAGGCAAAGGCTAAAAGCTAACAGCCAAAAGCCAGCGAGTTTTTAATTAAAAGCGCAATGAGGTCAAAGGGTAAAAAGGTTACTCTCGATCTCCCTCTCTCTCTTTCTCTCTCTCTCTCTCCTTCACATCTGCTCTTTGCTCTCTTTAGTGCATGTTCATTGAATGTTCGATTAATTAGATATTTTTGTTGGTTCAAAATTTAAGTCTTTAATGCATAAAATTTATTTCACTAGCATAAAACTTGGGAAAAAAAGCTTTTCCAATTGCAAAACCTTTGCCAGACACGTACGAGAGAAAAACTTGCTCATACATTGGTGTATGTGTGTGTGCGTGTGCGTGTGTGTGTATGAATACTGTTAATTATAAATCTCTGGCTGTGTGAATTTTTATTGCGCTGCATCGGCAATTAACAGACAAACACAACAAGAGCAACAAACAACAGACAATATATGAGCAGAGAAGAAGAGGGAAGGGTCGTGGGGGGAGGCCACAGCATAACCAGAAGGATCGGCAAGAGTATCAGATATACATATCTGAAGGGGCGAGGGTCGGGCAACATTTGCAGATGTTGCGATTTTTATGCTCAACTGTTGCCACTGAATTATTGGCGGTTGTTCAGCTTCAGCTTTGCGTGAACACAGCTGCCGGCATTAATCCACGACACGCATATCTACACACACACACACACACACACACACAAAAACAACACATCCATCTGTATATGTATATCTTCACTCACACAGTGCTGCCATCTAACCGTTGCGCCTCGTAAAGCAACCAACATACCAACAACAATGCCGCCCACCGGATGCTTTTTCTCTCTTTCTCTTTTTCATTGCCCCTTCTCTTTCTTTTTGGTCATTCTGAAATTTTTGTAGTGATTTGCGTGCATCGGCATGTCCTGCGAGGCTTTTGCCCGTTTTGCTGCTCTCTTTTTCTATCCATGTTATTTTTGTTTTTTACGTTGTGTTTTGTTTTCCTGACTCCCACACACGCTCTCTCCCCACTCTGCCTATACCCAATTTCAATTGAACCGAAACATGAAAGACCAATCGAAAGGACGCGTGCACAGGAGGCGGGCAGTTTGAGGCGTGCATACGCATCTCTCTGATTGCATCAAGTTGAAATAATGTAATTAGTTTTGGTGCCCTGGCCGAAAGTGGAAAAGGGGCCGGCTGATAATGATGAAGTTGAGAAGGGAAGCAAGAGAGGGAGAAGAAGCAGCAATAGAAGGCTGTGGATGCGGCTTTTAGGGTTGCATTTGCATGTTGTTTCTGCATGTATGCGGCTGTTTGCAAGTTTCAGGCTTTGCCCCTATATCTATGTGTGTGTCTGTTGTTAACAGTCTATTTGGTTTACTGTGTGCATGGCATCTTCACAATGCAAAAGTGTTCACACTATTTAATAACAGCTATTAGGTTTTTTTTCTTTGTTTTTTTTTTTGGCCAAGAATTATGATGTGCTGATTTTCACTTGGTTAGCAAATGCCGGAAAATTGTTAGTTTAATATCAAACAGTTATTAATACTCCTGTCAATCAAAATATTTTCATAAATTTAACACCGATTTTTGGCAAATAGTCAAAATATTGAAAATTCAATTGCTAGACTGGACACTTACTATGGAATTTCATTCAAAAAGTTCTCCCATACAAACATAGGTATTGCAGAATCAGATCATGCGACAACTACCAACTGCTTGACTCTTTATTGGCATCTAAATCTGCAAACTGTCGAGAAGCAGTTTGGAAGGAACACCAGTTGCTGTTCACATGTCCTTAGCATGAAGTTGGGTCCCTTCTTTAACCATACCTACTAGCACAATAAAGATACTAAATAAAATCGCTATTCATTTCTTTGACTTTGCACAAAAGTTTTAAATGCAAACGACTTAATACATGCGGTTTTAATAACAAAATTTAAAATGAATATAATCTATAGTACACAATCTTCATATTTTCAAAAAACTTTATTATGCAGACGTATGTATATGTACAATCGAATACTTTGTCTTATTCGTATATTTATTTAGTTTTACTAGAAAGTGTTGCCTACTTTTTTGGGCATATTATCAGAAAGACTTATTAGGGTGTTTTTAGATTTTTTTTTCTTATGTGGTACGTGGATTTCAAAAACAAAACCATAATTTACAATTTTCAAAATTTGCTTAACTTTTGATCAAAAGATTAATTGATCAAAAGATTAACTATTGATCTTTCTAGTGAAGAAATTCCTCATATCCGTTATACATGTTACTTTTTGGGCATTCTTAAATTTGATTTTTTTTTTTGTGTTTTTCGTTTTTGTTGGATAAGCTATTATTGCTTTACGACAGTGAGTCTGTGAGCCAAGCAAACGTTATTGCTTCCTCACACTCACACGCAGACATACCGTCACACAGACCCACAAATTCGCTTAGGTTGCAAACAAAATATTTTCTCATTCAGCTTTACTATATAGTCAGAGGAGAGAAGCTTCTTCCATTTGCGGCCTACATATTTAAGTATCTCTTATATCAACTGGCTGCTAAAAACATTTTCTGGCCACATTCCATTCAGAACAACAGAGAAAAAGCAGGAGAGAAGGAGAGAGAGAGAGAGAGAGATGTGGGGTGAGTATTGGCCACATTTAATGCTGGCCCATTACGCGCCATATCCAATGGCCAATTGTGAACCAAATTATCGCACCATGGCATGGAGTGAAGTTGCCATTGGGATTGGTCTGTGCCTCGTTTATGTTCCCGGTCTTCTTCCTGTTGTTGTTGTTGTTGCTGCTGTTCGTTTTGCTGTCAAATAATTAATTAGAAAATAATTGCACGCAATAATTCATTGAGCCCAGCGGGGCAACCAAAATGTACATAGAGCGAGAGAGTATGAGTGTGAGGGGGTAGGTAGTGCGGAATATACATGTGTTTGTATATTTATATAGATAGATAGATAGAAGCAGGAGAAGAAAGCAAATAGCCTTTGGCTAGACACGCCACTGATTTCTTTTGCCATGCAGATGAATTGAATGGGCCAGATGTTAGGCTGATAGCTAAGGGTACTGGGAATGGAAAGTATCTCGCAGTCAATTTCAATTCCAAGTGGTCATTTTGTATGCATTCGATTGGATGCTTTTGGTGGACGCTTGTCATGTCGCACACATCTAAAATTAATCATTGCCATGCAGCATAATTTATTACGTCACACGGCGTCACCGCACCGCACCGCACTCCACCACACTCCACCACACTGCATCGCACCGCATCGCACCACAATGGCCGCAATTCAAACTGAACTCCTACCTCCTGTCGAGAATGGGCATAGGCGTTTACTTCCTGTGGCCGATGGTTTGTCATGGCTCATTTAAAAAATATATATATATGTATAAAAATGTACGTACGAGAGCAACTACCGCTAACTGGTTGACCTCCCAACCAATCTCCCTTCTGACCACTAAGCGAATCTCTACAACACGTCTAACCCCACCCTTAAAATGTCATGTCGGATGTCGGACTCTTCAATCAAATGTGAAAATTTTGTATAATTACAGGCTGAACTGGAATGAAAGCCGCTTGAGGCAAAAGAGCCATTTGATTTAATCAGGTTAATAGCGTTTGCATGTCGCGCTAAGAATGAGCGTGTGTGTGTGTGCGAGTTAGAATTTCTGTGGACAAGTGTGAGAATTTAGGTGTTAAATGTTTGCGGCTGCATTGTAATAAACTTAAATGCAAATGGCTGGCCATCAACTTTAATTACGCCTGCCATACAGTCAGAGTATGAAATGATGAAGAAAAACTGCCGGAAAATTGATGATTGATGAAAGCTCTAAGCATTCCCCTCTTAGCCTTTGTGTGTCAGTATACGTGCGTGTGTGTTTGATGGCGTATTTGTTTTCCAAAGGTGTGAGCCATCACATCATGACAAGGAATTTCGGCAGTTTTGATAAATCTATGATAAATTGCTGACAAGGCCACATAACTAGGCAATACTTTAGATTTCCGTTAAACTTGTTATGCAAGGGATGTCAAAAAAAGGACTTTACTAACAAGAATTTGAAACAGCCTACCTAACAGGGCCCCTCATTTTAAAATTATTGTCCACCTATTTTGGCTTTCTTCACTTCTAACCATTGAAACTTCAAAGTGGTCGTGAAATTTCGTGACCACAATCATCACGATGACGCATCTTGGAGAGATTATATGTTATGTATCTAAATCTCGGTGTTTCTCGTATTTTATGAAAATGAATTGAATGAACATGAAAATCTAGTTCGACTGAATAAGTAAGCTGATTAAAAAAAAATCGAAACTAACTGAATTAGTTTAAATGTAAGACAATGAGTTGCTATGCTTTGAATACATTCGAATCTAAAATCACATTCTATGTATGTAGTTTTACTGAATGTTGCAGATGGTGACCTTTTTAAAACTATATTACTGTTGTTTTGGCAAATAACTCCGTGATCTCTAAAGTTATATTCATCTGATGCTTGGAAAGGATGTTGTCAATACGAATTCGAATGCACTGTCTGTTTTACAGTCGTGTTTTGAGCAATCACGGTAAAAAAAACCGTATTTAGCCCAAAACAGTAAGCTAAATATATCATTAAACATAATAATTTTCATACAACCGTTGTACTTTTTGGTATTTTTTTAAAACTTAGGGTCAAGACTCCTAGAAAAATCTAAAAAATGTTCTTAAAGTTAAGCAATATCATTATCAGCATTATTAATATTACTAATTATTAAAGCAAGCAACTTCTTCCTTTGCAACGTGTTATTCGTAGACCTCGAGAAATCCTTTTGGAAGCTTTTCTCTAGGCTTAAAGAGAATATCAAGGGATCTAAACAATGTTTTTAAAATCCGCGATTTTACTGTCATTCTTGACGTGACGGTTTGGCTTATTTCTATAGCTACCAGGAACTGTGTAATATTCCTTACCGCCTTCGGTAGCTAACATCCTATTCTGATTCGTACTTCCTTTTGTGGATGCGACATTAGTTCTACATCCAATACACCTGGAGCACTATCCACCACATGCGCCTGCAACCTATTAAAATTAATATTTCTCATTCTCAATTCGTTTTTTCCTGCCATATTAAAAATTCGTCCGTTCTATCAAATAGTAAAAGTTTTAGACTGGACACTGGAGACATTCTTTAAGCTCTCCTTAAAGTTATAATTTCGGAACACATTTTGTGTTTGAGAGTTGATCAAAATGACACAAATTTAAAGACACACACCTAAATTTATAACAAATCAAGCCTCCTAACACATAGTCCAAATCCGACTTTTTCAATTGAACCTTCAGTTTTATCTATAACATCTTCCTTTTAAATGTTATATAAGTACACTCAAAGTCAAGCAACAATTTGCACCAAATGAAAAAAAAATGTGGAAATGTGCATTGATGTTTTATCAACAAAACCAGAGGGCTGGGGCTGACTTCGACCGCGTCAAAGTTTGTATACCCTTGCAAGTTTTTTGTTACTCTTTCCTTACTTATAGCCATCAAAGTGGAAAAACGTTTTAACGCAAGGAAGGCCTACCTACCATCTTAGCTTAGCATAAACGAAGCTATTGAAAGTCACTGTTTTCGACCGATCATTCCTATGGGAGCTTTATGATATAGTCACGCGATCTTGATCAAATTTGGCATAGTCGTTTATATGTGTAATAAACCAACCCATATTAAATTTCACGACAATAGTTTAATAAATAACGAAGTTATTGAGAAAAGTTACTGTTCGTGACTTTGCCGTTTGTATGGGAGCTATATGATATAGTGATACGATCCGGCTGAAACCGAGATACACCGAGCCTACATCTAAAATTTCAGCTCTGTAGCTCTTACGGTCTAGGAGGAGTTTGCTCTGATCCAGACGGACGGACAGACGGACGGACATGGCTATTTGAACTCGTCTCGTCATGCTGATCAAGAATATATATACTTTATATGGTCGGAAATGCTGCCTTCTATGCGTTGCACACTTCTGACCAAAATTAATATACCCTTTTTGCAAGGGTATCTAGGTGTTCATACGGACAGACGGACGGTCAGACGGACAAGGCTAGATCGACTCGGCTGTTGATTCTGATCAAGAATATATATACTTTATGGGGTCGGATATATGGGTGTATGGTATAAAAACTCGACAGCGTTACCTGGTGAATTCGGTCCTTTAACTAATGCAATTTGATTTTTTGCATTTCCGATTCTGTGACGAGTTACGATGTTCACCGCAAACCACTTCTTTTTCGAGGTCCCGCCGGAGATTGCCTATACCGATTTTCAATATTTTTGGATGAATATTTTCACACACATTGTGTACATGTGAGGTTAATATTATATTTAAAGTAGTTGTATTGTTCATAATATATATGTATTATTAATGAGGTGTAAGGCATATGTGTTTCTTCAAAGATAATAATTAATTTTACAACTGCCGAACGCTGTCGTAACTTCTTTTTCTTGCGCCCGTTCTCGACGTAGTCTACTCTTCAACTCTCTCGCGTAGATGCCTTTCACTCTCAGCTGCTACACGTCTCTCTCATCATAATAGGGGTCATCTGAGAGCAGTGTGCGCATCTCCTCTTTACATACATATATGTATGTTTATACTTACCAAGATTGATGCTGTGTTTTTAAATTTTTATCTCCCTACCCCTATCCGCTCTGTTGGGCAAATGTCGACTTAAAAAGCTCTCCAGTTCATTGATTACGATCTATTTCTACCTCCTAGTCGGTTTGTAAGCAAGAGGTGTTGGAAAATTGATCGAAAAGGCGCGAACTTTCAACTACCTTGTTTTTTTTTTTAGAAATTCTATGTTGACTCAAAAGCTAGAAAATCAATTCAATTCAGACTAAGCAATACATACTTAACTTTGTATCACTCATACGCCCTGTGGAGGAAAATAAAAAAATAGACACAATGTGCAACTGATATTTGCATTTTTGATTTTTTTTAAAGTTATTTTTATTGCATTTCTCTTTGTTGCTTTTTCTTGTCAAATGTATTTTGGTATGAATGTCAAATGTTTGTTCTGTTTGCTTGCAATTCGCATACATTAATACATTTATCTGCACATTTTTTTTTGTTTTTCAAAGTGATTTGCCATGGTTTCTCTTTTTACTTTTTGTTTTTTTTTGTTTGCTTTTTATCTTCATTCGTTTGCTCTCTTTCTTCTTCTCTTTCATTGTTTGGTTTTTTTTTTTGTTGCATTTTGCATTTTGTTGGTTTTTCTCTTTTGTTTTGTTTTTATGTTTGTTTACAATTTGTCACAACCTTACAAATTGAAAATTGATATAAACCAATACATTTTCTTTTACTTTTTTTTTGTTTGTTTTTTAATTTTTCTTTTTGGTATTTGTATCTCTCCGCTTACGTGTGTGTATGTGCATATGTCTGTGTGTTTGTCCAACTGTCTGTCTGTGTGTTTTATTCATTGAAATTCAATGAGATTCAATGTCTCTTAGCAAGGTATGATGTACGTCTGTCTCTCTGTATATGTGTCTGTCTGTCTGTGTGTGCGAAAGTGTATCTATGTATTGAGCTTGGTTTACGGTTAATCCCCGTTTTATATAATACTATTAATCTCTCTCTCAAACTTTTATCAATTTTTGTTTGCAAGGTGACGCTCGGCATTCCTTTCAATTTCGCTTGGTTTTTGTCTCATTATATAAATATTTCTTTTTTTTTTGTTATTTATTCACAATGCTAAATTAAAAAAAAAAAAAAAAAAACAAAAAAATATTGTGTTCTTTACCTTTTACCTGCTAAAAATGTATGCTTTCTTTTTTTTCTTTTCTTGGTATGTGGGTAAAATCAGAATGGGTAATTTTTGCATTTGGTTGCTGATGCTGCTGCGTTCATCTTTTGCCTCTGTGCATCATCATCACCAGCATCATCATGTTCATCATTTCAATCTGTCCGTCCGTGCTACATATGTATGCATATACCCCGGTATTATTTTCTACATGTCCATATGCAAGTATTTTAATATTTCAATATATCTTTTATTTCAATATTTAGCAGTTTTATGCTTAGCCCATTTGTAAAAAAAAAAACAAATGGTACAACTTACAATTTGGCACATCATTAAAGATTAGAGATTTGTGTGTTCATGTCTTATACATATATATATATATATATATATATATAGATGTATGTATATGTATATATATATATATATATATATGTATATGTATAGTGTTTATATTTATACTTTATATAACGCATATAAGCGCGTGTACGATCTATGTGAAAGTTTAAACAAAAGCGGAGCTGGCTTATGGTTAGCTACACTCATTTTGATCATGATCATGATTATCATCATGATAGGGTTCATTATTTGAATCCCAGTTATTATTGTTTATATATGCTGCTCTTGTACTAGGTATTTTAATCTCTTGTGTGGTGGTGTGGAAATTTTTGGGCAGGGATTGAGAAAAGGAATACATTAAAACAAAAAAAAAACCTATTTATATTGTATGTATGTATGCATATATAGTATGTATGTATCTATGCATTTATAGCCGCCGTATTTGATTGAGTTGCATATACTACATATTTATATACCATACACACATTTATATATAGTATATATACATATATATATATATATATATACCAGATCATATTTATATATGTATGTATATATATATATATATATATATATATATATATATATATGTTTGCTTAAGACAAAAAATTGTGTCTGTAGTTTATCCTTTTTTTTTGTTTAAAAATTTGCGGTGGATGTTGAGTTTAATATAAGTTAAATGTATATTACCATATAATGTTTAGGTTGGTTTTCTCATTCTTGTTCTTTAATAACTAGTTGGTTTTACATTTTGTTTTGCTTTTGCATCAAACCCAAGGGTGTGTGTTTGTGTGTGTGCGTTCGTGTGCGTGTGTGGTTTGCTCTGTGTGTGTTTGGTTTTAAAAAATGTATTATTTAGTTTAATTACTTGTCTATTTTTTGAATTCATTTGAAAGCTACAATTAATTTGGCAATTGTTGGGTTTGATTTCTCATTCTTCATTTTTCATTTTCATTTCCATCTCCATTTTGTTTCTTAATTCTCATTTTTTTTTCAAAGTTGTTCTTTTTTTCGTTTTTATTTTGTTTTGTTGTCAGCATTAAAAAACTAAAATCTTAAAATAAAATAAAATTGTTTAAAATATAAACTTTGGCTTTAAAAAATGTCAACGTATCCTTACAAACAAAATATACTCGTATTAAGCTTTTGTTTTTCTTTCTCTTTTTGTTTTTTTGTTTGTGTGTGTGTGTTTTTTTTTTTTTTTTTGCTTTTGTT